>NC_041395.2:131660214-131832714 GCF_900747795.2 Erpetoichthys calabaricus | reverse complement strand
ACTGTATAATATTAACAAAAAGAGCAGCTCACTACTGAAAACAGCAAATACAGGAGTGAGTGAGGATTGAACCAGGGACTCTTGATTACACGTCAGCAAATCTTACCGCTATGCCAATGAAGCTGTTAATTCTTCCTTGAACCTTTTGTGAAAGTGTTTACTTCATCTTTGGACTTCAGGCTTCATACATTATATAGTTTATGCTTACCTTTTGTCATTTACTACTAAAATATGAAAAAAGTTTCTGTTTTAAAAATGTGTTTACACAGATTACTGTAGAAACGGAACACACATGAAATGCGTGTGTTCCAAATAACGATCTATTATTTCCACTCTAAAACTCCAGCAGTTCAGTCACTCCCAGATAATAAAACAAGACATGAGCTGGGAAAACGTAGTGAACGTTCTGCGGCAGTGGGGGATGGAATAGCCGGCTGCTTGCTGCTCGTCTTAATCAGCACATTTAGAAGACAAAAGACGCTGGCGGAGAGGTGAGAATGGTTTTAAGGTGGGCCGGATCTACGAATTTTTTCGTAGACTCTGGTAATTCTAGTGTTAAATAAGAATCTTCAGGATACCAAAAGGGGTGTATATTCAATAAATAGTCCCATAAACCAGGGATTACAGCATTGGGTAAAGCCATTCTAATTGTTCCACCCATAATTTTGTAATATTCCTCTTTTGCTGGAAGTCTCTTTGTCATCCAGCTGAGGGGTCCTACCCACTGAATGCCAGTAGCATTTTCAAGGGCTAGCTCCTCAATAAATGTTTTCATTGCTACTGCGTTTAGATAAGCAACAACAACTTTTGCAGAAGACTCTTTAATCAGACGTATGACTTTGATATACTTTTGTCGTGTCATGACAGTTGAAATGACAGCTGAATATTCTATACAAATGCCTTCTTCTTGAGCAGCTTGTGCAAAACTAGCAATTCCATCATTTCCATAATCATTGTCAGTCCTAACTGTCCCAACCCAGTTCCATCCAAAATGTTTTACAAGTGCACCAGGGCTCTGCTTTGGTAATAATCACTTGCAACTGTTCGAAATAATGTTGAGTATTTTGTTCTGTCACTTAGGCAAACACAGGCAGAAAAATAATTTACCTGTAAAAACAAATATGAACATATAATTTAATTTTAGATTCATCTACTGAGATTAAATTAATAATAAAAAAAATTTACTTACTTGTGGTATTTGAAAAGCATTTGTAACTGAAGCCACAGCTTGTGTGTAGGTTGTAGAAGACATCCCAATAACAGCTAGGACAGGAGCAGGAGCCCTGCTGCAAGGCAGGTTACTAAATGATTTGTGTTCCCCAGGTCAAGTCCTCCCTAATGGTGACTCCCAAGAAGCGGAAGTCTGAGACCCTCTCCACACAATCCCCATTGATGATGAGTGGCTGGATGTTGTCTGCCTTCTTCCTGAAGTCCACGATGAGCTCCTTGGTCTTGGCTATATTTAGGAGAAAGTTGTTATTCCTACACCATGTTTCCAGCTACTCCACCTCATCCCTGTAGGTGAATTCATTCCCCAAGATAAGCCCTACTACCGTGGTATTGTCAGCGAACTTAACAATGGTGTCACTGTAGTGGGCAGGAATGCAATCATGGGTGTAGAGGGTATAGAGCAGGGTCTCAGCACACAGCCCTGTGGGGAGCCAGTGCTGAGGCTGATGGGTGTGGAGAAGTAGGGGCCCACTCTAACCCTCTGAGTGTGATCACTCAGGAAGTCCTTGATCTAAAGGCAAGTGGAGTGTGGAGTCCTATGTCTGACAGTTTGGTTACCAGTCTGTGGGGTAAGATGGTATTAAAGGCAGAGCTGAAGTCTATGAAGAGCAGTCGTGCGTAGCTCCCCTGCTGCTCCAGATGGGACAGAACAGCATGGAGAACAGTGGCCACAGCGTCCTCTGTAGACCTGTTTGCTCTGTAGGCAAACTGGTGCGGATCAAACATAGGAGGAGTGAATGACATGATGTGGTTCCTGATGAGCTTCTCGAAGCACTTCATAATCACAGGGGTCAGTGCAACTGGCCTGTAGTCATTAAGACTGGTGATGGTCTGTTTCTTGGCCAGAGGCACTATGACAGAGGATTTCAGGCAGGATGGCACAGTGGACTGAGACAGAGACTGGTTGAATATCCTGGTGAAGACCCCAGCCAGTTGGTCTGTACAGTCTTTCAGCGTTTGTCCTGAGATGCCGTCAGGTCCAGCTGCCTTCCGTGGGTTGACAGCCCACAGCGTGCGTCTCACCTTGTGCTCCCCCACTGTGAAGATGGGGCTGTTGTTGGTATTTGGATGGGGTTTGGCTGTCTCTGATGGATCCACTTCAAACCGGGCAAAGTAGTGGTTCAATTCCTCAGCCAGCGATAAATCACCTCCCACAGCTCCAGGACTGGTCCTGTAGTTGGTCATGTGCTGGACACCCATCCACACTTGCCTGCCTTTGTATATTCCAAACCTGATTGATGTCCCTGGTCAAATGAGCCATTGTTGTGGCATTCCAGCATTCCATATATATTTAGTTAAATGTATACTGTTGTCATATTTTGAAAAACGTTTCTTGTTATAACAGCCATGTTTTGCTACTGATTATTATTGTTAAAATCATTTTCAAAGGTTCCCTGATAATGCTGAGGGGTCCTGGTGTGAAAGGGTTGACTGTATGTCATGCTTGCACGATTCGTACCCTGACAAACTTACCTTTGTCTAATTCTATTAGAGTTGGGCAGAAAAGATGCTTAGAAACTGGAGAAACTCAGCAGAAGACTTTTATAACTGATGTGGACGTTAGAGGCCGCTGTTGCCCCGTGAAACCCAACAGACAGATGATCTGGGGCCTCATGTATAAACGGTACGTATGCACAAAAATGTTGCGTAAGAACGTTTCCACATTCAAATCACGATGTATAAACCTAAACTTGGCATAAAGCCACGCACATTTCCACGGTAGCTCATACCCTGTCGTACACAAGTTCTCTGCTCGGTTTTGCAGACTGGCAGCACCCAGCATCAAAGCAGTGCTACTGTTCCTGTGTGGTTACCCTTTCTTTTTTAGATCCACATCCCTGACATACACTGAAATTAACCGCATATTGTTTATTAGTTTAATGTATCTGCTTGTTAACCTGAAACAATATAATGGTCCACAGAATGGTCAAACTATTCAAAATGCCATAACTGCTTTAGCGTTGTTACTCACACTGCACCTTCTTCTTCTTCTTTCAGCTGCTCCCGTTAGGGGTTGCCACAGCGGATCATCTTTTTCCATATTACTCTCACTGCACCACTTGGAGTATTTATATCACTGTATCTGAGTGGGGAATCACAGCTGTACAGCAGCTGATCGGAAAGAGAATTATCGGTACACAGCATCAAGCACACTCTGCCTCAGCCATCCACTCACTAAAGGATCTGAGCAGCCTTAAGATTTCAAGGCCTTACACAAAAATTTCCCCTTTAGATGCAATTCAACATGAGTTGTGTGTTTTCTCTGATGCATCGATTAAAGCAATTGCTGCAGTCGCTTACCTCAAACTGATTGACACGGATGGAACCTGCCATGTTGGCTTTATCATGGGAAAAGCAAAGCTCACCCCAAGTCTTGAACATACAGTGCCCAGGCTAGAGTTATGTGCTGCAGTTTTAGCAGTGGAACTAGCCGAGCTTATCTCCTCAGAGACTGACATCCACCTAGACACTACTGCTTTCTACACGGACAGCAAAGTAGTACTGGGATATATTTATAATGAAACTAGGCGCTTTTATGTCTATGTTAGTAATCGAGTCCTGCGAATACGAAGATACTCTCGTCCAGAACAATGGCAATACGTACCTACGGATCAAAACCCGGCAGATATTGCTACGAGGTTTGCCACTCCAGCCCACATTCTAGACACCTGCTGGCTACCTGGGCCAAAGTTCTTAAAGCACCCTTTTCAAGGAACTTTCAAAGGGAAGATCTTTCAACTTGTAAATCCTTCATTGGATACAGAAATCCGCCCTCAGGTTCTTACTCTGGATACGACTGTGATGAGTGGACAACTTGGGTCCCAGTGTTTTTCCAAATTCTCTAGCTGGAGATCACTAACTCATGCCATTGCTTGACTTATTCATATTGCTCGGCTCTTTCACAAGAATCCTGAAGCCATGCCCAGCAGCTGCAGAGGCTGGCATTACTGTGATGCAGTATGCTCAGTTGAAGATCTCTCACAATCTAAGAGGATCACATTACGTTCAGTTCAAGAGAAAGTGTATGCTCAAGAGTATACCAGTTTACAAAGGAAGGAGAAGCTTCCCAGGGGCAGTCCTCTTAAAACTTTAGACCCTATCATTGATGCACACAGCCTCAATAGAGTAGGAGGTCGACTCATTGCGGCAGAGCTTCCATATGATGAAGAAATACCCCTCATTATTCCAGGGAAGCACCATGTAGCAAACCTGTTGATCAGGAATTACCATGAAAAAATTCAGCATCAAGGTCGGCTATTTACCGAAGGTGCCATACGTACTGCTGGACTCTGGATAGTTGGTGGTAAGAGGCGCGTGAGCAGCTTCATTCATGGATGTGTTACGTGCTGCAAGCTTTGTGGGTCACCTCAGATACAAAAGATGTCCAACCTTCCAGCAGATCGTCTTTCCATAGAACCTCCATTTACAAATGTTGGCCTGGATGTTTTTGGTCCATGGGCCGTGTCTTCGCGTCGCACAAGAGGTGGACTTGCTCAAAGTAAACGATGGGCTGTGATATTTACCTGCTTAAGTGTGAGAGCTGTACATATTGAGGTTATTGAAACTCTTGACACTTTAAGTTTTATCAATGCTCTCAGATGTTTTCTTGCCATCAGAGGTCCAGTGAAACTTATCCGTTCTGATTGCGGAACTAATTTCATCAGTGCTTGTAAAGAGTTGAAGATTTCCAGTAACATTGACAATCACACTATTGATAAGTTCCTTCAGGATGAGGGCTGTGTTTGGAAATTTAATCCTCCCCATGCCTCCCACATGGGAGGCTCTTGGGAAAGGATGAGTGGAATAGCAAAAAAGATCTTAAATTCTATGTTCCACCAACTTGGTCCTTCGAAGTTGACTCATGAAGTACTTACCACCTTACTGTCAGAAGTAGCCACTATTATCAACTCTAGACCTCTTGTTCCAGTATCTACTGATCCAACTGACCCTATGATTCTTACACCAGCAACTCTTCTCACCCAGAAAGTAAATCCTCTTTCTGTCCCTGCTGATGATTTTGGGTTCAAAGACCTGCACAGACATCAGTGGTGCCAAATACAGCACCTGGCTCAAACTTTTTGGGACAGATGGAAAAAACAATACCTCTGTTTACTCCAACCATGTGGGAAGTGGCAGTGAGCCTGGAAGTGTCGTGCTCCTTAAAGATGATCATCTCAGAAGAAATGAATGGCCCCTGGGAATGGTCACGCAAGTCCTTCCCAGTGAAGATGGTAAAATAAAGTCCGTAAGGTGGAGATTAAAGTCTTTAAGAAAGAGGGGACAAAGTTTTTTATTCGGCCTGTCACTAAGACTATCCTCCTCCTTGCTCCTTCTGAAAGACCATTATAAATATGTTATTATTACAGACTGTTCGGTAGTGGCGTTTTAATCATGCCAGACGGGGAGTGTTCTGTTACAACTTTTTAAAACTGTTCATTGTATTAAGATTTGCAGTTTAGCTCCATCTAGTGGGTACAGCTGATATTTTCCTTCCCTTCCCTTGCTTCCTGTCATGTGAGGCAATCAGAAAGTTAATTTAAGAATCAGGAAGTCTGCTGTCATGTGCATGGAAATGCACTAGTCACAATCCTCTGTCATCTGTACTTATCTTCATGCTTGTGATGGCATCGTCCTTTCACCCTTTTAATTCCAATAAACCTGTGGATAAAGAAACGACCATCTATAGAGTTTTGGATAAGGAGAGGTGTTTATCTGCCTGTCAAAACACGTAGTCTGTGTGGTGTGGCAGGACAGTCTGGTTTTCCTAATGCAATTGGAGCATTTTACTGCACTCATATTACAATAAGGACATCTAGCAAGAATGAAGATGGTTTTGTTAACTGTAAGCAGAGACAGAAAATTGATCAAATTGATGCAAATGAGACCCCAAATTAGCTTTGATGCTTTGTGATCTGGAGAAAATTGTGTGGACTTCCAGAGAACTACCACTGACCCATTGACCTCTCTCTCTTAGTAGTTTATACTTTCGTGTGCAATTTGTCCATGTACATGTAATAAATATAAAAGTTTAGAATATGGCTCCTACTTCTTCACTCTACATTGTACATCAGCATTGCTCCATTTACATCTCTCACAGCAGATTCCAGGAAGTTGGGGGGGGGGGCCGGGGTGGGGGGGGGGTATGGTGTGTGACGGGAGACCAACTGTCTGTTTCAAAGTCGTGTTGAGACTGAAGACATGTATTTGGTTACAACTACCTTTGCCACCTTGTGACTCTCGGAAGTCATGATGTATAAAGTCATCACCACAGTGGCGTTTAAAATGGCAGTCACAGAATTGCTACCATTCGAGTTTTTGCATTTCAAAGAATAGTTTTTGGTGATTTTAAATATTCTAAAATTGATTAAGTGAGTCAGGACCATGCATGTTTTGTCGATTTTGAGATTTGGTTAACAGTTTGGTTTTGCTGATTTGGTTCTCACTGCATTTTGGCTTGGACCTTGGCTTGGAGTCATGATTTTTATTTTAATCTCCTCATTCTTTTTTCATTTTTTCAAACATTTTTGCTATTATGGTGAAACTATTATGAATAATAACAAGATATGGATTGTTTGATTGGCCTATAAAATCACATGATCTTGCTCATGCTTTCAGGGTACCAAATGTTTTATCGTAGGAAAGGCATTTGGGGACATATCTCCTTAAAACATAAATTCCCTTATATAAAATGCACAGATTTTTTTCCTGTTGATTCAACAGTTATACGCTACACCTCTGGTGCTACTCATGTTTGCCTATTCTTACACTTATCAAACTTTAGCAATATATTTTTCATGGTTGCAATGCACTTGCACCAGAACTACAATCCACTAAATTCTGTCAATAGTTTTCACTCAGACATCATGCAGGTATTACTGTCACTGCAGCTTATTTCCAAAGAGTGTTTTCTCTTTCCCTTCCTTAGCTTTTCCCAGCCGTCGGTGATAAAAAAAAATTCAGGAATCAAGTTACCTGAACTATTATATAACATTTTAGTAATTATTTACCGCTCTGATGCTGATAGCAATTGATGAGAAGAATTCATAATGCATGATTTGGCTCAAAAACTAATCAGCACATCATCATCTCATAGTAGGCATAAGTTTCAAGTTTGGTATTATTCTGTCCAGCCGTTTTAGTTCTATACTGTGTTTAAGAAACTGTGTCACACAGACACACACACAAACAGACAGACACACACCCATCATCAAGATATCAATGTTTTTAGTATCAGGGGACCCTAAAACATCGAGATCTGTCAAAAAATGGAGATCGAAAATTTTGACGAATCTAAAGCTATCGCTGTTCCCCCATAGACAATAGGTTAGGTTTAGAGGTTAGGGGGAAAAAAAGTTTTTGCCTTACGGCAACGCATTGGTACACTTCTCCTAGACAATAGGTTAGGTTGGGTGAGGGCACAAAGCAAAAACAGAACAAAATGTGCAAGCAGAAAAATTGGCTTGAATTAGTTTCATCTTTAAATATTATCATCATAAAGCTAGTGCCATAAACAAAAGAAAAACATAAAAGTGGCCAACATACCAATACAACCTGTATCATCCTGCAGTTCTGAACACAGAAGAGGATCAAGAAAACATTCATTCAATATGTGCTTTGATTTCAGATGCTAATAATCTTATTGTTATTTGAAGTTTTGGGTTGACTCCCCCCTTTCTTCTGATCTTATATTTCCTCTCGTTTACCCAGATATTCATTTGAATTTATATAGTCCTCTTATCACTGAGGATCCTTGAACCTACCTTCTCTTCTTCCAGGGAAGGGCTAATGGGTCTAGTGTTATTTTTCTGTCCCCTGGATGGGCTTGTTTCATGCATCTTTTGTTAATTTTTGAGTTTTAAGTATTTATGTGAATGTTACTTATTTGTTAATTATTTGCATTGTCCTCTGTTTTTTTCATTTAGCTTTTGTTATGTGCCTTGTGTATTGTGGGTGGTTCCCAAAGAAGCAGGATCATCTGCTCATCACTGGCAGGAACTCCCCTCAGCTCTGTAAAGGTGAGGATTTCCAACAGCTCCTGGCAGTTCATCTGAAATGAACCAGAGAGTCTGTGAATTTACTTGTGTTTTTGTGATTTTCTGGATTTTTTGATTTTCTGCTCTGTTTATTGACCATTTCTGCAGTGGGATTCTGTTGCTTTTGGAAATGCCTTTTATAGGCATTGTAAGCTTTTTGTCTCTTCAGAGCTTCACAGTGTTACATAGCCTTTTGTGAAGTAAATCTTTTATCTAATAAAGATTCTGTGTTAGCCCTCGTTTCTAGCCAGGGTTTGATGGTAAATCCACCACTATGGATATTTTTGAAGTGCTTTTGGAATTCTTTAGTGTTTCGGGACTCTCGGTTCATATCATCTATTCTCCTTAAAAGTCATTCTAGAGCACATACGTTCTTGTCTCCAAATAAGGAGCTCATATATCTAAAACATACTTCTGACACCAGAGATAGGACATCAAAATGTGCTTCATAATCAAGTGTTGCCAGAAGGTGTGATTTTGCACGAATTGAGGGCAGAGGATATAATGAAGCGCTCTTGTGTACATCAGGTAAATACATATAAACCTTATTTCATTATTCCAAAAAATTTTAAATACTTTTGAAAACAGACAAGATATGACCATAAAACATGAAGATGGCAAATTTTACTTGAACACAAGAGTTGTCCTGTGACCTCAGGGGGCCAAAGGTCAGGGAAGGCCCTCATGAAAATTAATCTACAATAATTTAAGAACAATTCATTTACACTGCTAAGGTTTTTGGTCTCCCTATCTTAGTTGTTTCAGTGAGATAGTAACTTCAGCATGAAGGACAATTTATTTATTAACTATTATTCTATATTTTTTTGTACTTTTGTTTTCTGATGAATTTTCCTGGTGATTGGTATTGGCATATATCAGTTGGTTCAGTCAGAATATAAAAAAGAGACAATATTGATGGCTATATCAGTGGGAGCATTTATGGATTTGAAATTTACCCAAAATAACTAATACATTTATAATAAATATTTATTTTTCCCATTTTTTCTCTTACACCATACTATACAATGTCAAATCTATAAGCTTTAAATATATATTTAATTCTTCACAAACAAAACTTCAAAATCCTGTCCAAAATAGTTTTTAAACCCGTTAATAAACAGATGAACCCATTTCAACAGTTAAAATGTCCTGCTCACGTTCCAAACTAGAAAGTATTAATTTAACCAGATAAAGATTATAAACAATTAAAAATAATGCCTTGTTAACTTATTTGCAATTAAGTACTTTTCAGGAATTGGTCGAAGTAATTTCCATTTTATATTTTGAAACATTGCATTCCAAATTCAAGGAGGATTGAAATGGGGTTTACAAATACTTATATTCTCTCAATATTATTAAATTTCTTATCTCTGAATTCTGTACCATGTAAAAGGTTACTGATTGTCGCTCAGGTACACTTCACCACCACCACCACCACTTCACCACTGACACAGCACTGAATGTTTAGAGCACAGATTGAGAGTGTGTGACAATAGTAGCGCAGTCCAAACCCAGTGCCACACTGTCTCTTCAGCTTTAGTGAGGACAGCCTATGTTCGAGCGAACATGTTGCTCTGATTTTTTGTGATCACTTGTGCAGAAGGAAAGCAGCTCAGTTCTTATTATTGAATGGTGTGTTATGATAGGGTTTTACTGTATGTGTTTTATTATTGAATAGAATATAGGCTATTGTATTTTCCTACAGTTGCCTTTGTTTCATGTAAAGTATGTTAAATTCAACCTATGTTATTATGTAAATTGTGGAGTATTTGTTGTCTACTCAGCTAGCATAATAAAGTTATTATATTGTATTTTATGTCCTATAAAAACAAATAAGCACCATCATTTGGATGAATAAGATGGTTGGTTCTGGCAAAGGGATCTGTCCCTGTCAGAAGTTAGAATAAAGTCACTGCCCCTCTTGCGTTTCATAAAGTTTGACCAGAACGGCATCCAGTACTCCAATGTTAATGAGCCACAATGATGAGAGTTTCAAAGCATGGGCAGGGTATAGCTTGTGAAACAAAAAGCAGAGGATGATTGTGTGAAAAGGTGCATCAACATGGAAGTGAAGAGGATGAGGCCACAAAGGAGGCCAAAGATGTGGTTGGAAGTGGTTTGAGATGATATGAGAAAAATGTGTCTCATCCTAAAGAAAAAGATCTGTGGTGCAACTGGCTAACTTGAGTAAACTCTGAAAATGACAGCCAGCAATGATGATGATAAGAATAGGCTGGCCATTACAGTGGATCAAGCTTGGGTATTTGTTGTATTCAAACTATTTAAAGAAACTGACTTGCTGAACTTTCAGACACCTTAGAAAGAGGTCACTCCATACAGTACAAGTATGCACTCCTGTTTCAGTAAAGTGATTTAATTACCATATACGTCTTGATGCATGTTCTAAGCCTTAGTAAAGGTTTTATTTACTACATGCAACTTTTAATGTACTGCTCATGAAGTGTCACCAGAGGCTGACACTCAGTATGTTTACATGTGCTTTAATAACCCGGTTATTCACAGTAAGCTTTTTTCTAAAATGCCATGTAAACCTGTATTCTACTTAAAGAAACCAAATGTTTGGTCTCTAAGAAACAGATGTGGATTTCAGAGTGAGTAACTCAATTATTTGGCCATGCAAACCCTTAACTGGGTTACAGTTAAGAATTTTGTAGTCTGCACATGTCATTGCACTTTAGCTTGTTCTACATGTCTTAGCTTCATACCCGCTTTCAACAGCCACAAGTGGAAGTATTCAAAAGATAAATTTCCTTAGACAAATGCTCAGGTGATCACATTATTTATTCTCCTGATTGAAATAATCTGTCTCAATATTTCAGAAATTCAAATCTTGAGAGCAGTAGAGTAATGCATAAAAAAAAATGTGTGTTAACGGTCTGATTTCTGTTTAAAGTAATAAGTAACCTAATGCAATACTTATTTTATTGAAGTAAAAATGCCTGCATTATTACATAGCAACAGCACTGAGTGTAAGGCAATAAGCAGAAATACCGGTATGCCACTCTTTTGCAGAGCTCAATCACACAGCCAAACAGAGAAGTGTGCTACGTGGAATACAGTAACAGACACCAAATTATAAAGTGGCAGTTTAGTTTTAATCCAGCTATTTTCAATAGATATGCTAAAAATATGTGATTGAGTGGTGCAGCAGCCAGTGTTCATGCCATGGATAATTGGTGGCTCAGGTCGAGGATGTAAAAAGGGGATGAATGTTATTTACTTCAGAGCACATGAAAAACTAACATATTTACATATTTATAAAAGACAACAAAATTGTTACAGGCTTCTTGCTTCTTTTTGGATTCACAGTGGACAATGAGGATGTTTAACTCTTTTTTTGCACAGTTTAATGACGTTGACACATTTTGCCAAAGGAGAACTCTAGAAATTTACTTGCACATTAAACTTGGATTTTTAAGAAGCCAGGTTTTTGACTTTCACTTTAATGATGTGTGTGTGGATGTAAAAACACTCACTGTTCTTTTCACACTCTGTAGTTAATTGCTGTTTTTCCTGATCCTGTAGCAGATGACAATGATGTTTTTCTAAAAGCTCTTTGTACATCTTATTTATCACAGATGCAGTGAAATGCTGTTTGACCGATAATTTTCCAAGTCTATTTGCATGGTCTCAGATGTCATCTTTGTGATGCAGTATACAAAGTTTATTTCTCAAAATTAGAGCATATGTATTCAATAACATGCATTGACTGAATTTTACTTAGTTTGTAGTACTTTACTTAATTAGTTAATTGTAAAACCAAGATTTCTGACACATTTGTTCTGTTAAGTATTTAAACTACACCATAGAAATAAAAAAGCTTGATCTTTTAAGTCAGGTAAAGACCTTCAACTTCAAATGTTAAGTAAATACATAATTAAATAAAGAAATAAACAGAATTATTTACTTTCAGTTTTACTTTTTAGTACCCTCTCACATATTTGTCTAGGCAATGTATTACAGTAGGCTCTGTTTAAGAATTCAATGAGTGGGTTTATCACTTATTGTATGATATTACTCTTTATTGTTTTGTAAGAAGGTGATGCAGTGCTACAGTGGTTATAGATCCCGGATTCTGGGATTCTATCCTGCGCCTCGCCATTGTCAGTGTAGCTATACATTTTCTCCATGTCTGCGTTAGTTATCTTCTGAGTTCTTTTGTTTTCCTCATGCGTCCTTGATATGTGATTGATTAATGATTCTGGTTCAGTATGAGCGTGTGTGTGTGTTTGTGTGTTAGCGTTCCCTCTGATGAACTAGTGCTAAGTACAAGGTTAATTTCTTCTGGCTCTCCATCACCCTGAATTGTTATGTTATGTTTTGAATGGTCTACTTCAATAATGTTAACAAGGAAAGGATATTGGGTATATTTACAATATAGTTTGGTGACTGTTTAATTTGATTTATTTCTTTAAGAGGCTGGCATTGAGGCATAGGATTAATATTCTGGATTTTAAAACACTGACTTACTGATCATTTTAAGGTAAGTTGCTTGATCTTCCAGTGACCCAGATCGTATAATACTGTATATAAACTAAATTTTGTGATTGAAGCACTCTATATAATTCAGATTTGTTGTTTCATGTATATTTTTATATTTATTTATAGTTAATGTCCATTGTTCTTAGTATATCACTATACTGCCATGCAAGCATACAGTATGATGTGAAAACAGATACAGTATCCTTTTCCCTTACTTTTATTTTTGCATGCTTTCTGGTTTGGTACCTTGTATGCCAGTAATATACAAACTAGTACAGTAAATTGACAAATGCAACATTTAGATCCGTTTATCCATCAAATATCTTTTAGAATTTCTTTCTGGTCTCAATAATATATTAAAACATTTAGGTGTAAAAATGCAGAATAACAAACCAAAGCTAGAAGCTAAAATAGCAAATATTTCTACTGCCACTTCATATTTTCCAGGTGAGCTGATATAGGCAGGTATAAATGTAATCCAGACAGCGCAGAATATTAGCATGCTGAAAGTAATAAATTTGGCCTCATTAAAATTATCAGGTAGCTTACGGGCCAAAAAAGAAAGCACAAAGCACAACACAGAAAGAAACCCAATATAACCCAAAACAGAGTAGAAAGTAGCCTCTGATCCAACATTGCATTCAAAAATTATTTTGTCTTTGAAAGTTAAAAAATCTTTATTTGGGAAAGGTGGTGATTTTACTAGCCAGAGTGTACAGATCACAATCTGTACAAAAG
This sequence comes from Erpetoichthys calabaricus, assembly GCF_900747795.2. Lineage (NCBI taxonomy): Eukaryota > Metazoa > Chordata > Cladistia > Polypteriformes > Polypteridae > Erpetoichthys > Erpetoichthys calabaricus. Next base: position 131,819,209 of record NC_041395.2, on the reverse strand, counting down.
TCATACTTAAGACACTTAGTCTTTGTTGTGTCGGGCCAAACCATTTCATAATATTATTACCAGGTAAGGTGGCTCTAAATGCCATTAACACCACAATGGTTTTTGCTAACACACAAGAGACACACAAGACAAATGCAATTCCAAATGCAGTGTGACGCAGCCTACAAGACCATTCAGAGGGCTGTCCTATAAAAATAAGAGAACTTAGGAAACATAATACCAAGGAAAACAGAAGCAGAAAACTTAATTCTGAGTTATTAGCTTTAACTATTGGTGTGTGGCGGTAAAAAAAGAACACAACTGCAATGGTCATTGCCAGAGTGGCTCCTGCTAATGAAAATAGCACCAGAAATATTCCTAGAATTTCCCCAAATGATAGAAATTCCACTTCTTTTAAGATACAGACATTTTTTCCTTTGCTAGGCTTATATTCCACTGGGCACAGTATACAAAGAGTAGAATCTGTATGAAGAAAACAACAACAACAACAACAACATTTATTTATATAGCACATTTTCATACAAAAAGTAGCTCAAAGTGCTTTACATAATGAAGAAAAGAAAAATAACAGACAAAATAAGAAATTAAAATAAGACAACATTAGTTAACATAGAAAAGGAGTAAGGTCCGATGGCCAGGGTGGACAGAAAAAAAAAAAAAAAAACTCCAGAAAAAGGGAAATAAAGAATGGAGATGGATGATTTGTCAGTGGAATTCATTCATTAATCCATCGGCCTATTCTGATATACTTCTAGGTTCACTTTTAAAGCAAACAAAAAAAGGACTAAAAGGGTCACAGTGACTTACTATGTGAACTATGAGAATTTTGAATGCTTTTTTCTATTATTAAGTTATTATAGTTTGAAATACTGTAGTCTTAGTATAGGTTTGCTGGCACCAATAACTTTCTAACAGATTTTAAACATAAAGGATATACTAGATAAATAATGGTGATCCAAATTTTCTGAACAACTACTGAATGAGAACAAGGTGCCTAGAGACACTACAACATACACAAAATTGTATTTTCTGTCAACAGAACAGTGCAAATATACATTATGAGGATATTAAGGAGAGTATTATTAGACAAAAACATGCACAAAAACCTCCATATTCAATTCAGGACTGTTTATTAATTAATTAATTGCTAGTTATCTGTCAACCACTGGAGAGGGCAGTGGGCCTGTTTGCCATTCTGAACAGCTATTCACAAGCATGTCATCAGATCTCTCGATTGCTCAGTTTATCGCAGACAAATTTACAAGAAAGTTAATATGTCTCATCTGCAACAATTCCTAACATGTCTATGTTGGTGAATATTAGCTATTGATTTGATCTAAATAATGTAATTTATTGCAATTGTTTTATTAACAAAAATGTATGCACTTCTGTATTCATATGCAATTTTTGCTAAGTGTAAATACTTTTGTATTTATCTGTCCATTTAAAGTAACTATAAATACTGTACTTAGCGCTGTCAAACAAAAATTGATACAATTTTACCTGTTATAGTGCTGATTTCTCCATCAGCACAAGGTATGCAGTCAAAGCAACAGACAGGTCTGCCTTTCTGGACAGCTTTGCGAGTTCCTGGTGGGCAGCTCTCACTACACACTGAGGTTGGAACCTGAAATGTAAAATGTAGCTCTGTCATTTTATATTTTCAGTGAAAATTACAAATTTTGTGCAATCTGATAAATGTTCCTCTATAATAAAATGCTTAATGGATATGAAGTTAATGAAGGGCTGTGACAGGAAAGGAAAGGAAAAAAAAGTGGTTAAAGGTTATTTCCGTGCTGAAAAGAAAAGAAGGTAAAAGACATGAAGTTTCAGCTGCATAACCTTCATCAGGTGTGGAAGAAGCAGGTAACATTTATAGGATAATAAAGAAAGGAACAAAGCCAGGGCAAATAAAAGGAAAAGAAGTGATAATAGGTTTGAAAAAGATGCCATTAGAGAAAATGAAAGGAGAGGTTAGAAAGTCAGTTTTTCATTAAAACCGGGAAAATATGTGATCCCAGGCTGCCTGAGTTTCTTTGAAAAATATATTTGAAGCCTTATGAAAGGACACAAACAGAGATCACTATGGCTATGATTAACGGATATTAAGTGATCCACCGTAGGTTTTGCGAGGACTTTTAGCGGTTCCCTAAAATGGTTGGCTAGAGGTGTCCTTGTTTCACCTACGTACATGGTTGGACATGTCCTGCTTAATGGATTCACTGATTGCAGCCCTTCATTAATAAAGTGTCTTTGAGAAGCCAATCTGTATGTTCTTAGATAATAAATATTATATGTTGCCAAATTCTGTACAAATAAGACCATTAAGTTTACAAGAAACTTTATGTGGCTTATTATTAGAAACATAATGATGTAATACTCATTTAGATTATTTCAAGTTAGTATTTCTGAAATATAAATAATGTTGTAGAAACCCTAATCAAGATTTAAACCTTACCCAACCACTTTGGAAAAATCAGTATTTTTTTTAAGCAAAGGTTATTTCTGGGAAACAAAAAGCTGAATTTTACTGGTTAACTAGTTTAGCAGGCAGTGGGCTTTAATTACAAATATATTGATTCAGTTTCTTCTTGCCTGTTTGAAGTGTGAGCTTAAAACTCGTGCTAAATTTGAAAAAATGCATATGAACAATTAATGGATTTATCCTTATAAAACAACTTAGGAGTTTGCTTACTATTGAAAATATACACCACAAATGTTACATATTTTAAAGGGGTCATGGGGGGCGGGTCTGCTGGAGCCAACCCCAGCCAACACAGGGCACAAGGCAGGAACCAATCCCAGGCACACACAAACACACCCAGCACACCAAGCACACACAAGGGCCAATTTAGAATTGCCAATCCACCTAACCTGCATGTCTTTGGACTGTGGGAGGAAACCGGAGCGCCCAGAGGAATCCCACGCAGACACAGGGAAAAAAACATGTAAACTCCACGCAGGGAGGACCCGGGAAGTGAACCCAGGTCTCCTAACTGTGAGGCAGCAGCACTACCACTGCGCCACCATGCTGCCCTATTTTAAAGGTGGTTTATCTTATTTGCAGAAAGTATAGATGACAGGAAACCATACTTATGGGAAAAATGATTTTATGTAACTCATTTACAAACAATTTCTGACATAACATTCATTCAAACTTTTCAAAGTTTCAGCATATGCAAATTAAGGCAAACAAAGCCAATGTTAATGCATGTGTGTATTGTTATCCTAGATGAATCTCTGATAACAAACCTCTTTTAAATCTTCTCTCAGGCTAAATATGTTTCAAGCTAGTCCATTTACATGACACTGATAACATCTGTTCAATGGAAAGGTGATGGAATGATTGAGTGACATTTATTATAAAATATGTAGTGGAACAGTTGGAGTACAGTGGCGTTTGACTTTACAGCCTTCTTACAGGTACTGTTTCTTTAGTTATTAGTTTGCACTTAATAATTACTTCATTATTGTACAAACAGTGTGTTAGTAACATTTACCATTACTATTTCCAACTTAAAAATAGTTTAAATGCACAACCACTATACCTTCATGTGAGCTCCTGCCCACACAATGCTAACATTATCCATGACAAACTGCTGCCCTTCCGGTAATGAGGCATCATATACACCAACTTTTACAAATTGTGTCATGTTGCCATCTTTACTCAGCTGAAAGTTCATTAATTCATATCTTGCAATAGGATCTCCATTTTGGTCAAAGTAAATATTTTCTCCATTCTTAGTAGTAAAATTGACTGTTTTCAAATAATTAAGGACCTGATGGAAAGAGATATTGTGCTGAACTATGCAGATTGTGGAAAAAAAAAATATATAACAGAATTCCAGTTTTGTTATGTTACCAAAGATTATGTTCATCCTTTTCACCCTTACAACATTTTAACATAATTCCATTTTGGAAAATTATCTGTAAAGCTAATACTGTATAAAACTGCAATTCTGTATGGTGTTAGCACTAATGCTGCTGGGAAGTTGGTGCCTGTCTCATCGAATATTGGCCACATCGCAGAAACAAAACTTAGGATGCAAACCCTGGTCTCCTTATTGTGAGACAGTAGCACTACCACTGCACCATTATGCCACCCCAGAATTGATATTTATTGCTTATTTTCTAGTAACTTACCTGCAAAGGTTCAATTTTCATTTTCATTGTACAGGTCTTATTAACAAATGTCCCTTTTCCTTGTTGACACATTAACAGATTATGGAGTGAATGAACTACAGCATACACAGCTTTATAAATATTATTCGTAATTCTTAACTCAGATACATCAGTGTACTCATTAACAACTTTGCTTAAATCTTCATTGCCTGTACAATGATTAATATCCATGAATTTGTTTTGAGTATTTAAAGTGCAATTAAAAACTCCTTCCCAAAGCAAATTGTAGCCAGAATTCCCGAAGTTTTCAGTTGGGCGAACATTTAGTAGAAAGTCTTTTAAACCTGGGAGAACAGCATTAGTCATGGTAAATCCAATTGCTCCTCCTAAAACATAGTAACTTTCTTTAGCTACCACTTTTACATTAGAAATCCAGCTCTCACTGCATAGCCACTGAATGCCCGTTATATTTTGTAGAAACAGTTCTTTTATAAGCAGCTCTAAATCTACAAATGTTGTGAATGCCACTACTACTTTGGAAGATGAGTGTTTTATTATGTCTACTGTTCTAAGAATTCTTTCTCTTGGATAAGCAAAATAAATGACTTCAGAATATTCAAGGCAAATGCCTTCCTGTTCAATTGCATCTATGAATGTAGCCATTCCAAAATTGCCGTAATCATTGTCGCTTCTTATTGCACCAATCCAGGTCCATCCAAAATGCTTCACTAGCTGTGCCAGTGCCCTGCTTTGATAGTAATCACTTGGTATTGTTCTGAAGAAAGTTGGAAAGTCATACTTGTTGCTTAGACATGCACAGGTAGCAAAATGGCTTATCTGTTTGAAGTGAAACAGAATAAATTAGGTACACATCTATAAACATGCAATATTTTAAAATACTTACTTGATAATATTTTATGGTATTGTTAATACATTTAAGTAGAAATAAGCTAATACTACTAATGTGAAATTATATCTTACGTGTTTCTTAGTTACTAAGTAATCCATCTAAAACAAACTGAAGTAAAATCAGTAAAGGGATAAAGCAAACAAAATGGTAACAATAAATAACCTCTCTTTTTTACCATTAACCAATATATATATACTATATATATATATATATATATATATATATATATATATATATACTGTGTATATATATATATATATATATATATACAGTATATATACTGTATATATATGTGTTTTTTTAAATCTAATTACTTTTTTGTGATAATATTAAACTATTTAAAGGCTTTTAAATAATGTCAGATTTTATATCCTTTGAAAATTATGTTTCATCGAACTTTAAAGTCCCTGCAAAAAACTTTTCTCTCTATTACATCAAAAGCAAAAAAAAGTTAATAGTTCTGCTGAACTATTTTTAATTAACATATTTCTGTCTAATACAAATACATTATTTTTGCCTCCTGGAAGTATTGGCTCAAGACAGGAACTAACCCTGAATGGGGCACTTGTCTGTCACTCATGTATGCAGCCATTTTCTCAGTACCACAACATCCCAGAGCTCACCCATGAACACTAACATGCAAACAGATCCAGTTTAGAATCACCAACAATCATAACCATGTTGGTCTGTGGACTGAGGAAGTACAACTGGAGTATCTGAAGAAACACACACATATATAACTTCATTCAAACTCCATAAGGGCAAAGGTCTGCTGTCCAGGAGCTGTGAAACAGCAATGCCTACCATTATGCCTCCTTCTCCAACTAACTGCAAATTTTAACTACATTTAATAACTACATCATCAAATTATGCTTGTCAAATTGAATAAAATAAGAATAAGACATAAATATGGTACATCACATCTTACCATTGGTATGTGAAATGGCCTTGTTGCTGTTACAACTCTAATACTCAAAGATGATTCAGATCCCCCGATGATTGCATGAACAGTGGATGATTTAGTGCATGTCTCATTTGAGATAAAATCTCCCATTCCACTTAGTAAAGCCATTGCTGCCCTTGTAGACAAAAATATAGAGCTGCAATCATCATGTATTTTATAACCCAAAGAAATTCCAGGAAGTAGTTCTGTATTACTATTAATTTCTTCAATTGCAAAAATCATTGTCACAGCAAATTGGAATACTATTATATTTAGACTAAACAAAATAAACAAAATAAAGTGTTATTTTCTCCTTAACATGTTACATTTATTTATTATTCTAATGGATATGATCATGTCCCTTTTCACATATACATGTATTTTCATGGCCTGCTCAATGCTCTACAAAACCACAGTGATATAGAGTTTATCATAGCTGTTAAAAACATAAAGCACAAATTTAGTGAAGAGTCGTGCATGATAATAAGTCACAGAATTTCACGTGATTACTAAAGGATAAATAAAAACCTTTCTTAAATCAAGCGATACGTCTATAAGGGAATTACAAGACTTTAATGATTGGACAGTCAATTCAAAAAGTTGTTTTTTTTTTTTTTTACTTTTTTGGTGCAATTGATGTGCACAATAAAGTTAGTTGTAAAACCCATATTAAGATAAGTATAAATTATGCATCAGCATAGTTCAGCATACTATATGGGTCAGCAAACGTGCATCTATATTGGACACACACCCAAGCACACACATGCTTATATTCAAATGCATAAACATTGGAACAAAAACAGACTAGGCAAGGTCAGCTAATATCATTGTTATTGACTATAATATTTTTTTCAATAAAATGTTTTTTAGTATTTCTATGAAGAGTAATCTTTAATTAATTAATTGCTAACTCAATGCACCACATTAATCATAGCCTTCACAGGCAAAAAGTCACACTGACATCCTGTAAAATATTGCTGTTCACCAGCACATGAAGAGGTAATATACGGCAGTGTAAAATTAAAATATTTGAAAATCCATTTATACCAGTAAATAATGTATTTCATTGTCTCGTGTTATGTAGAAAATGTACTTGTTTTTGTCTTTTCGCACAGTTTCACTGTTTAACAGTTTTCTTTTTGTTAAATGTATTATTATTATTATTATTATTATTAAATTTCTACTTGATTATTTATTGGGAAAGATACCAGGGTGATGCGGTGGTAAGGACTGCTGCTTTGCAGCTCCTGATGTTTTGCAGTTTCTCTCCATGTTTGCACTGGCATTTCTCCTTCAGTTTTCATCCTACATCTTTAATATGTATATGTTATGTTAACTGGATATGTATATTAATATTTCTGTATATATTGTCCAATATTTATTTATGTCAAAATATTATGCATTACTTTGTGTTACATTACATTTTTTCATAGTATATTTGTAACTATTAAACACTATTCCCACAACAACACAATTTTCACAGTAAAAAACAATTTTGTTTGTTTAATAAAAGTAAACTGAATTAGTAGAAATTAACTTTATATTTTTGGGATCTTACTGTGATAAGGATCTGCATGGGCAATATGTCACAGTAAACTTTTCAAATATACTGTAGTCTTGCCAACATTGTCTAAAATTGTTTGTAGGTTGAACTAAGGAGTGCTTTAATATAGTATAAACCACTGATTCCCAAAGTGGTCTATATGGACCCCCAGGGGTCGATTTTGACTTGCAGGGGGTCTATGTCAGCGAGAAAAAAAATTGGGGGTGCACGAGATGTAAATGGTGGTCCACGTGAGCGGACACAACATGTAAGAATTTTACTAGGTTCTGATTTGTTTTGTTCCAAATCCAAATATTTACTTGCATTTTGTTTCTTTTCAATAAAGGTATGAATAAAAATTGCACATGTTTTTCTTTTTTTACAATTGTCCACTGTACAAAAAACCCTATGCAAGTAAGCAGCACTGTGTCAGTTGCCAAAAACACATTTGAAGTTAATAAGTTTGGGAAAATTCAATATTAGTCAGGCAGGGGGTCTATGAAAAACAAAAAAATTGGTAAGTGGTCTACGGGGCAAAAAAGTTTGGGAACCTCTGGTATAAACAGTACATATAACACCTTAAAGAGAACTTACACAAGATGTTACTTTAAAAGGCAGAATTAATCAATAAGTATGTCAATATTTGAAAGTCGCTCACAGGAAATTACCATAATACTCGAGGTGATATTTGACCAATGATTTTTTAACCAAAGTTAGTGATTATATTTAAAGGGAAATTAAATACACCTCCATCCATTTAAAAAAAATAAACATTGTTAACATATACTGTATGTACATGTATACTGTCTAAACTAAAAACCAAAATTCTGATTGCAAAATAAGCTAAAAAGAGAACAATATCTTATTTATAAGTACTTTTTAACTTACCCTTCACATACAATTGATTCAGATAAGTTTTCATATGTTGGTGTCATAGTTACAAAGTCTTGGAATGAAAAAAATCCACCAATAACAATATCTCCATGTTTTGAAAAAAGAGGTGGTTCTATTTGTGTAAGTAGCTTACAGGCTGGCTCCTCAGCAACTGTTACAACAAGCAATAAAACTACACATAACACAATCATTTCGGATTTAACCTGAACAGCTTAAACTACTGAAACACTTTGTAGTAATCTGAAATCACGTGTATATAAAGTACTTCAACCAGTACTTAACAATTCTCTGAGGAATGTGCCTTGGGATAAGCAGGGTTTTCTGGAGTTGCAAGTTAACAAGATGTTAATGTATTGGTTCATTTGTTTAATTAATAAATTAAAAATTAAAGTATTCTCAGTGTAAACTTACAGTGTTCAAGCATGTCATGTTAAACATCTGACTGAATATCCACAGTGTAGAAACCACCTGTAAGCTACATAAGTATCCAAAACATGAAGATAAAAATTGAAGCACTACTCAGTGTAATAAAAATAAATATTAACAAAAAGTTAGCTAGACACTGATTAGTAGTGATAGTAATAATTATAATGTACAGTTGACAATTACTATTTACCATATTAAAAAAAAAAACTCTCAAAGTGTCACTGTGAAAAATCTTATCAAATGGAATATATTACATTATTATGTGATTCACCATGCAGCATTCATAAGCTTTAAATTGTGAGCTTAGTCCAATGGAGTAGCAAGGCTGCAAGCAAGTAATCATTGGAAGAAGGAATGTAGCAGCAATTTCAGACCATTTTCACAATTAGGCCCTTTATGGAGCAACATTTCTTTACCGTTGTTTCTAATCTTCACGTCTGAAATTTGAGAAATCTGTGCCTTATCTTATTACAGTTTCAATTTTTGGGACATGCAAGAAAGAACACCGCATGCTCCACAGTTATTATCAGTACCTGTTAGTTCATTAGCTGTCTGCTTATGGAAGATGTCTTGGTTCTCCGTTTTCGAACTTGATCCCTGATAAAATGTGCAACATCTAGTTTTATTTCAGCTACTTTCCTAGAAGCAAGTTCTTGGTATATAATGAGTTATGCATTTCATTGTATAGATTAGTTTTGTCTATGTCATCAGAAATGTTTCAAAGGTGGCCAATAAAAATGTGTGTTTTCTTGATTGTAGTAAAGTAGTAACCCTCAAAGTTTATTTTGTAATTTCTATACAAAGTGAATAGATATTCACTCACCTGCTTTTTTAAATTTAAGCATATTATAAATTAACGCACACACATATTCAGATACCAATGAAACAGTACTTCCATGGTTGTAACTTCATTTGCATATAGAGAAAAACAATTATATAAACTGCAGATTGTATTATCCTACTTTTTATTTCAAGCCATCCATTGTTAATGCTTTTTGGGTCAATACCAAGATGTCTCCTGTTTCTTGCTGAGGAACTTGGGAAATTTGAATAATACCTGGGGAACACTGGTAACTTATGTGCTGAACATAATGTTGAGGGACTTGCCAACAAAACAGGAGGTACAGTATATGCAACTGTCTAGTCTGTGCTACCTTCCTACTGGCCTATGGCATAGGGAGCTGGTAAAATTCCAGACATTGTGACGGGGAAGATCATTAGATGGAGCTATTTGTTGTTTTTTTAGCTATCAAATACCAAATACTACTTGTGGTCAAAGTGAATAGCTGGAAAGGAGATGGAAAACACTGAGGCAAAGAACTTGGTATCATCTTGGTATTGGGAAATATTATAAAAAAGAAAAACATTTTTAATAATAAAAATAATAATTTATTTTGTTTATAGGCGCCTTTCAAGGCACACAAGGACACCTTACAGAGCACATTAATAACAACAGTCACAGCATAAAATTAATAAAACATTACAGTACAATAAAACCAGAATAAATACAATAATAAAATTAAATTTAAATTTATCAGCTAAAATTATCAGACAGAATAATAAAACATGAGTTTTAAGATGAGATTTAAAGGAAGGAAGAGAGTCGATATTATGAATGTCTTGTGGGTGAGAGTTCCAGAGGTGAGGGGCCACTCGACTGAAAGCTGTAAACCCCATGGTAGACAAGTGAGCAGGAGGTACAATAAGATTGATAGAGGAAGAAGATCTAAGGATATGAGAAGGAATAGAGATGTGAAGAAGATAAGAAAGATAAGGAGGTGCCAGATTATGAAGGGTCTTGTAAGTAATAAGCAGAATCTTAAAATCAATACGATATTTAATAGGGAGCCAGTGAAGCTGTTGTAGGACAGGAGAAATGTGTTCTATGGGAGGGGTTCTGGAAATAATACGAGCTGCAGAATTCTGAACCAATTGGAGTTTGTAAAGGAGTTTGTGAGGAAGACCAGAAAGGATAGAATTACAATAATCAATATAAGATGTAACCAGAGCATGAATAAAAATAGCAGTGCTGGTAGCTGAAAGAGATGTACGTAAACAGCTGATATTACGTAGAGAGAAATATGCAGACTGAGTGACATTATTAATATGTGCCACACATTTTAAGGTACTATCGAAACACCTAAGCTCTTAACCTGGGAGGAAAAAGAGATTAGAGAATTATCAACAGTCAATGAAATATTATCACATTTATCTAAAACAGATTTAGTTTCAACCAGAAGAACCTCTGCTTTATCACTATTTAATTTAAGAAAATTAGCAGACAGCCATGATTTAACTTCCTGCAGACAGTCAGAGAGGGAAGAAGGTAGAAGAGTGGAATCAGGCTTAGTAGACAGATAGAGCTGGGTGTCATCAGCATAACAATGAAAATGAATATTAAATTTCCTAAAGGTACGACCAAGAGGCAGAAAATAAATAATAAATAGAAGAGGGCACAAGACAGAGCCCTGGGGAACACCACTAACAACTGGGCAAGCTTCTGATCTGAAATTTTTTTAACTGTACAAACTGTGTATGATCAGAGAGATTTGATTTAAACTAGGCATGTGGAGTGTCAATAATACCAATCAATTTTAATTTCTCAAGAAGAATATCATGAGAGATTGTATTGAAGGCAGAGCTCAGATCAAGGAGCAGAAGTATGGTTAACAGCCCAAAGTCAGCTGGCATCAGCAGGTCATTGGTGATTTTAACCAGGGGTGTCTCTGTACTGTGAAATGGACGAAAGCCAGACTGAAATCGTTCAAACAAATGATTGTCAGTAAGGCAAGAGTGAACCTGCTCAGCAACAGTTTTTTTCAAGTGTTTTTGAAAGGAAAGGTAAATTTGCGATTGGACAATAATTATTTAGGTTGTAGGGATCCGCACCAGATTTCTTTAGAACTGGAGTTATTACAGCTGTTTTAAAAGATAAAGGAACAAGTCCAGAGATAAGGGAAGAATGTATGATGTTAGTTATTAGAGACGAAGGAGAAGACAAACAGAATTTAACCAAATAAGTAGGAAATGGATCCAGCTGACAGGTAGAGGACTTGGATTTTCTAATAATACCAAGTATTTCCTCCACAGTTGGGAGTTTAAAACCTGGTAAGAAAAGAAGAAGGGGGATCATAACATACTCCATGTATAGAATTTCCAACACCAGTCAGCTGCTGGTGGATATTTCCAATTTTCATATTTAAAAAGGTCATAAAAGAGTTACATTGGTCAGTACAGTAAAACTGTGATGGAAGACTGTCAGGTGGCCAGAGGATTTTGTTTACAGTTGAGAATAAAGCCCTAGTATTCTCTTCAGCTGACCCAATTAGTGTTGCATTGTATGTAGTTTTTGCTGCAGACAAGGCATCCTTATAGGCACGCATGTGTTCATCATACATATTCTTATGAACATCAAAGCCCGTCTTTTTATAAAGGCGTTCCAAGTGTTGGCCCTTAGCTTTAAGTTGGCGATGTTCCATGGTGAACCAGGGGGCAGAGTGAATAAGATAGTCCGGGTTTTCAGAGGAGCAAGATTGTTTAAAAGGCAGCATAGTCCATCGTTATAGTGGGCAACCAGTTCATCTGTGGTAAATAAATTGTCACAACTGGGAAGACTGTCGACTCCATTGGAGAAGGCAATTAAATCAATATTCTTAATATTGTGAAATGAAATGAAATCAAACATTTGATTTGGATAATATTAGGTCGATTTTTATTAGGAAAAGAACTGTAGCACTATTACTATTATTATTATTACTGTTATTAATATTAGTAATAATACTGATAATACTAATAATAATACATTTCAACGGGAGGCACTCTATTCTGCATTGGTTCAAGCTTTGTGACCACTGGTACTCTTCATTTTTTATGTGAGTTTGACTTACAGGTTAGTTATTATCTTTTTGGAATGTTGAACTTCTCCCCCAGATTTTTTTTTATGGCTATTCCTTCTAAACTCCCTTTATCGCCTGTTATGGATCAGTGTCAGTGTGTATGTATTTGTAGCTGCCCGTCTTTACCCTATGAAAGACTGATCAATAGATGTTTGCGGACAATGGTGCGAGGACAGGTTGCAGCCTTCTAAAACTCTGAATTGATTAAATTATTTTAAACAGGTGGCTGGACAGCTATTTACAAATGATTTTAGTAGATAATTTTGTTCAACAGAAATCTACAAACTAACACATTAAAATAAGCACCACAATAAATTAATGAATCATCCATCCATCCATCCATTATCCAACCCGCTATATCCTAACTACAGGGTCATGGGGGTCTGCTGGAGCCAATCCCAGCCAAAACAGGGCACAAGGCTGGAAACAAACCCTGGGCATGGCGCCAGCCCACCGCAGTAATGAATCATACATTGTAAATTATAGTAAGGGTAATATTTTTTTTTCTTACTTTAAGTTTAGGAAGCAATTTTACTACCTTTTTAATTATAGTACTGAGGAAAGAGATTTCCTGTAAACTGTGGTATAATAGGATTAGATTTTAGTTCAAGGAAAATACTACATTTTTTAATTTCTTGAAGTCAATAGATGAAGAAATAGATGAATGGAAACAACTAAAAACACAGACATAAAGTACATTTTTAGAAAATACTAACTGTTAACTATAACTCTGTACACACTGCATTTTTTATTCTATTTCTTTCTTATGTAAAAAATGAATTGTTTATTTAAAGGATAAGTTCATTATTTTTCAATTTAGTTATTTATTTACCAGTCATTATATATTATTATTTATCACATGAAATTGCATTTTAAAGTAAGCACATTTTATAAATTTTAAAACTTGCCCTCTCTTACATTTGTGGCAGGCAGCCGTGGGCCCATGCCTGGCCGGGATGCCCCTGCAGCATATCTTCCGGGGGAGCAAGGATGGGAAACCCAGTATCTCCCCCTGGACGCTAGATGGCAGCCTCCCTGGGTTGCAGCAGTGCCTCGGACTCCCCCAGGGCTTCATGGGGGTTGGAGTTCTGTGCAACCCTGTTGGGTTCTGCAGGTGCCGCCAGGGGGTGCTGCAGCAGGAGCTGTTGGACCCTTCTGGGCACTAGTTTCGCCACACCCGGAAGTGCAGCCAGATGTCAGCAATCAAACACCTGGAGCACTTCTGGGTGCCCAATAAAAGGGGCCACCAACCACCACTCAGCAGCCAGAGTCGGATGGAGGAGGACGAGGTTGCCTGGGAGGAGTGGTGGTGCAGGAGAAGTGTGTGGTGTGCTTGGTGTTTTTGGGTGTTGTGCCTGTGGGGATTACGGGGAAGACATGCCCCACAGGTGAAGAAAATAAAAAGTTTATTTATTTTATACATGTGCCTACAGTGTGAATCTGTGTCGGGTCGGGCATATATATAGAGCCTTGTTACAAATTTTATAAAGGAGCTTATGGAGAACAGGGTCCAGTGTGTAAAAAGCCTTAAAACTTGCCAAATACAGTGGAACCTCGGTTCACGACCATAATTCGTTCCAAAACTCTGGTCGTAAACCGAGTTGGTCGTGAACCGAAGCAATTTCTCCCATAGGATTGTATGTAAATACAATTAATCCGTTCCAGACCGTAGAAACTGTATGTAAATATATACTTTTTTTAGTTTTTAAGCACAAATATAGTTAATTGTACCATAGAATGCACAGCGTAATGGTAAACTAAATGTAGAAACATTGAATAACACTGAGAAAACCTTTAACAACAGAGAAAACTAACACTGCAATAGTTTGCGCTATAGTGCTAGGAACCGCTCGCTAAAAACACTTTTTTTAATGAGTTTTAAGCACAGGGGAAAAAAGGAACATTTGAAAAATCCGTAATTTAATAAACCACCAAGAAAAGTAACATTGCAACAATGCAGGCAACGAACCGATCACTGGAAACAGAACTGAAAACAAAAACAAGCCTTCTCTAACTTATGCGTCCCTCAATCGCTCTGTGTGTGTGTGCGTGCGTCTCTCTTTTGCGAGCCTGGAGCGCCTGTGTGTATCTCTCTAGCGCGCTCCTGTGTGTGTGCGTGCGCGCCTCCCCCCCCTACTGTGTGTGTGTGTGTGTGCGTGTGTCTCTCTTTTGCGAGCCTGGAGCACCTGTGTGTGTCTCTCTAGTGCGCTCCTGTGTGTGTGCGTGCGCCTCTCTCTCCCCCGCCTGTGTGTGCGTGCGTCTCTCTTTTGCGAGCCTGTGTGTGTTGTCACGCTTGGGTCACAGATTTGCACAGAGACACAGGAGGTTGTAGAAAAAAAGGAACTTTATTCAAAGCACTGCAAACAAACATTTGTCTCTTTTCAACAGTTTAAACGTGCTCCGTGACAAGTCAGAGATGACAGCTCCACCAGGAGCACAGATTGTCTGAGAGAGAAAGAAGGAGAAGCAAGCAACCAATTTTAAGAAGGCGGAGCACCGCACGAGAGGCATATTACGCGACAGAGCCGGCAAGAAGGGAAAGGAGGAATGTGAAGGTAGTCTGTCCATGTTTCTTAGGGGTTTTCCCAGGGGCGTCTGTATTCTCTGGGGGTGCGATCAGCTTTGCAGCTCACAGTGTGTCTGTCTAGAGCGCTCCTGTGTGTGTGCGCACACGCCTCTCTCGCGCGTGCTCCTGTGTGTGTGTGTGTGTGTGTACAGCCCTCTGTCTCTTGCGCTGCCTCTCTGTGTGTGCGTGTGTGCGCGCGCGCTCTCTCTCGCTCGCTCGCTGCACAGGAAATGCACAGGGAGAGAATGAACATCAACAAACCAAAAGGGAACCTGGCTTGTTCGTATACCGAGTGTTTGGTCGTGAACCGAGGCAAAAGTTTGGTGAACTTTTTGGTCGTAAACCGAGTTGTACGTGTACCGAGACGTTCGTGAACCGAGGTTCCACTGTACATACATTTTCTGAGCCAAAAATGTTATTGATCCACATCTTGAGATTACACACATTTTACAAAATAGCATATACATGTTGTTTAAAGTGGGCGGCACGGTGGCGCAGTGGGTAGCGCTGCTGCCTCGCAGTTGGGAGACCTGGGGACCCGGGTTCGCTTCCCGGGTCCTCCCTGCGTGGAGTTTGCATGTTCTCCCCGTGTCTGCGTGGGTTTCCTCTGGGCGCTCCGGTTTCCTCCCACAGTCCAAAGACATGCAGGTTAGGTGGATTGGCGATTCTAAATTGGCCCATGGGTGTGTTTGTGTGTGTCCTGCGGTGGGTTGGCACCCTGCCTGGGATTGGTTCCTGCCTTGTGCCCTGTGTTGGCTGGGATTGGCTCCAGCAGACCCCCGTGACCCTGTGTTCGGATTTAGCGGGTTGGAAAATGGATGGATGGATGTTGTTTAAAGAATGAAAAAAAAACCTTGCTGTGAGATTCAGCCATTTTAAAAGAAGGCCGACTGTGCGAAACACTTCGCTGCTCATATTCCCCAGCAGCACACTTCAGGACCAGGGACATGGATTCACTTCATAAAGACATCACCAAGCACCATTATTGATACTAATTGCTATGCCCAGATGTGAATTGCTGTGTGGGATCAGTATACAACTAGACAATAATAAATGAAACAGTCACTCCTACAATTGCTTATATTCTTTCAGTATAGTTAAGCTCATTTCGTTTATTATGCAAAGATATTGCCTGCTGATACTAGACTGATAATGCATGCATGTGCTTCGTTGAGAGAGAATATTAAGCATGAGTGTAACATGTAATCAAGTCCTCACAGGTGGCGCAGTGGTAGTGCTGCTGCTTTGCAATAAGGAGACTGTGGAAGATTGTGGGTTCGGTTCCTCCTTGTGTGGATAGCGCTTCGAGTACTGAGAAAAGCGCTATATAAATGTAATGAATTATTAAGTGACAAGAACTAATCAGATATTACACTGTAGGAATACATCCATCCATCCATTCATTCATCTTCCTAACCTGCTTATCCATGAGAGGGTCACATTGCAACTGGAGCGTATCCTATGAGAGATTAATTTGGAGGTAACAATAAAGGATTTTGGTTTGCAGTGCACATTGAAATATATAAGCTTCTTTTAGAAATTTCATGAAGAGACTGCTGAAATGGACATGTACAGTAACCAAACAGAATGTTCCAGGGGGTGGTTCAAGAAACTAGCTGATGTAATGTTCATTCATGCACCTAGTAAGACTTGCTAGTTGGCATGTATACAGTTTTCATAAAAGAATAAGAGCTGAATCAAGAGATACTGAAGAACAAAAATATTATGGAGAAATACTTTAATTGTAGGCCGGTTGTGCTCTATGTAAAAGCACCTCATGTCTCTTAACCAATCAGAGTATGATATGTGAGCATTAATTCAGCACTGTTATGTAAATTCAGTTGTTTAAAAAATCCCAGTCATTATCAAGTGCAAGGCAGAAACAACAAACAAACACACACACACACACACACGCACCCACATGCACACACTAGAGCAAATTTAGCAATGGCAATTTAACTAAAGTTAATCAAGGTGAAGTTCACTAAGTTTAGTATGGGTGTCTTAACATAGGCAGAGTGGTATCAAAGAGCAGTCATTCCTGCCTCATAGTGCCAGAGTTTGCATTGAGTTTATCCCTCTGTATTTATGGATTAACTGGTATCAGTAAATGTCAGTAAGTTTAATCACTCAAAAATGTTGCCCTCAGGTCTTTTATTGCCTTATCCTCAGCAAGACCAACTAACCATACATTAAAATTTTTGACAACTGTCTATTGATCATCTGCCATTTTCATTTTCTGAGAAATTTTCTGCCGATATCAAAGCCTGCGGATGCTCAAGTCCCTTAAATAAAATGGGGTAGTATTTTCATACAACCTATGGATATCCTCCTGGATACTTTACATCATCTCTAGATTACTTATTATACCTAATACATTGTAAATACTATATAAATAGTTGTTATACTGTAATTTTATGGTATTATAGCAAGACACATGTCAGTACTTGTTCAGATACAGCAATCATAACTTAACTTCATACTACACATTAGCCACAAAATAACATTTTCTTTCTTTCAGAATTTACGGATTGCTTTTGTTTAATGACTTGAAAGAAAAATACATTGAATAAAACATAAAATTTTTAGAATATAAACATATATGAAAATTTATTCTCTCTCACACAAACACACACTAACACACACACGCACGCATGCACACGTTGCACTTTTACTTTAAAAATATCAAACTTATTCTTTCAGTCACGATAATAAGCAATGTATATGCAGAATTTAATTTCAAGCAGGGTTGTCTGGATGCATTCCAGGCTCTTTCCAAGTAAAGCAGGTTTAAAAAAGGATGGATAGATTTAATAATTTAAATAATGTACAAAAACACAGAGCAATGTAACTTTTTTATTGACCAATTTAAAATTACAATAATCTGCTGCATTTCATTCCAAAAACCCATTAAGCTTGTTATACTGTGATAAACAGTATGTTTGCTTTAGCGTTGACAATAAGTCTCATGAGCCTTTATTTCAGTGTGCCTTAGGCGATGTTTTTCCCCATCAAGTGCCTTTTTGTATTTTCTTCAGGCTTCAGTAATATAATGTAACATTTTGGAGCAAAAATACAGAACAGCAAACCAAAGCTAGAGGCCAAAATTGCAAATATTTCAACTGCCACTGTAAACTTTCCAGGTGAGCTGATATATGCTGGAATAAAAGTGATCCAAACTGCACAGAATAGAAGCATGCTAAATGTGATAAATTTTGCTTCATTGAAGTTGTCTGGCAACTTCCGAGCCAGAAATGCTAGAATAAAGCAAATTGAGGAAAGAAATCCTATGTATCCTAAAGCAGCATAAAAAGCTGCTGTAGATCCAACATCACATTCAAATATAATTTTGTCTTTGTGAGATATTACATTTTTATTTGGGAATGGTGGTGAAATTATTAGCCAGAATGAGCAAATTAAAATCTGGATGAAAGTACAGGCAAAAACGCTAAGGCGTTGCTGGGTTGGTCCAAACCATTTCATTGTATTACTTCCTGGAAGTGTAGCTCTGAATGCCATTAACACCACTGTAGTTTTCCCCAGTACGCATGAGATGCATAAGACAAATGTGATTCCAAAAGCTGTATGGCGCAACTTACAGGACCAAGTAGAGGGCTCACCAATAAAGGTGAGAGCACAAAGAAAACACAAAGCCAGTGACAAAAGAAGAAGAAAACTTAATTCGCGGTTATTAGCTCGAACAATAGGAGTGTCTTTGTAGTAAAAGAAAACCAATACTACAAGAAAAGTTATTGAGCTACCAAGCAAAGAAAGTATTACTAGTAAAGTTCCCATGAGTTCTCCAAATGACAAGAATTCAATTTCTTTTAAAAAGCATTCATTTCTCTGCTCATTTGATCTGTATTCCAAAGGGCAGCTGATGCAGTCAATGGAATCTGCAAAAAATAAAATAGGCCTATAAAAACAGTGGCTTGTTTTGAGATTTTTTTTTTTATGGCTACACTGTGGATATTGCTGTTGTTTGCTTTTCTTATTTCTCACTCAAGGTACCTTCTGTGTACACTGTATGTATATGTATGTTATGTATATTTTTGTAATGATAATATGGGTCATATACGTATGTGGATTGCTTTTTTCTTTCACAATCCAATCACATGATGTAAGACAGATACAGTAAATTACAGCCTTTTCCAGTGCAAGTGAGTGTGGATACATACATGAATATCTATCTATATAATAAAGCTATATGTCTGCATGTGTGTGTTCGGTCCCCCAGAGTAATCCATTTGGTCAGTTTGGTGTTGATTTGATTGGTCTGTTTCGCTGTGATTGCTCAGTCAAATTGGAAGTGCTGGTCAAGGTAGATTAACATACATGAGTATACTCAAGAAAAGTCATAGGAGGAATACTGGGAGTCAGAGTCACCTTCAAAGATGGGAAGTATTCGCAAAAATACAAATGATGTTTTCAAAGTGGGTAATGGGGGCATATCTGCCATTGGTGGTAGTCTTAAAGTGGACAGGAGGTGAACAACATGTCATGAAATGACACAGTCTAAAGCAAACTTTACAGGAACAAATATGAGAAGGGAAGCACCAGGTATAGGACCAAAGCCGATGGAGTATATATATATCTATATCTATCTATCTATCTATCTATCTATCTACATATAGATAGATAGATAGATAGATAGATAGATAGATAGATAGATAGATAGATAGATAGATAGATAGATAGATAGATAGATAGATAGATAGATAGATAGATAGATAGATAGATATACTGTATGCTATTTCTGAATAAACTATAATCTTGGCAAAATCAGGACAAGTAGAAAAAGTGAGTGTTGTATGTATCTAATCGATTAGGTTAAAAAGAGCAGGGATATGTTTAAGGATTACTATAAATTGTTGCCATAAAACTCTGTAAGCCTTGTAAATTTAATACAAGTGACAGTTGATCTAACAAAAAAAAGCGTGAACCATAAATCATACTCAAGAGTGTTTGTTAGTAATTTGACATTCTTAACAAAAATCTATTTTTTGAATTGTTCTATTGAAATTCTTTAATTTAATTACAAACAGCATTTACTCCTATTCTTTTTTTGTTAAATAAGATGGCATCTGGCATGTCTAAAAGAATGTAAACAAAGAATAAAACTGATTCTCAAAAAAAAAAAAAAATTAAAGAATAAGCTACAAAGAACAAATTTTAACTTGAACAAAATTCAGATATGCCCTTAGAGAAGGAGTGCCAGAAGCATTAGCAGAAGTCACTACAATGATTTAAAAGCACTTAGCAGCAAAGTCAAATGAAAGAATAAAATCCACAGAAAATGCTGCAAGCCCTTGATATTGTGGTTATGCAGAATGTAAAGACAGCCCCTGGCTGACTGGCAGACTAGGGTGGTGGTTGCCATTTTTTAAAAGTAGACAGGAGGATATATCCTTGTTACAGACAGTTCACATTCTTCACCTTTCCTGTGAAACCTATGCTAGAGTACTGGAATGAAAGTTCTATAAAACAGCTAAACCTTAGATTTTCTAGGAAAAACAATGCGAATTTTGCCCTGGAACATTAGTCATTTTCTTTGTCCTTGCCTGGTCATTTGAAGGTTAATAGCTGTCTACTTGCTTTTTGTGAACTTATGAATACATATCACAGGTTAATTATACTTACGCACTCTCTAACAGTGTTATCTACTTCTTATTTTATTTGACCTTTACCTGAGAAAGCTCATACAAGCAATCCTATTTTAAACATAATATCACATAATAAAGTAAATATCACATGATATATCACATGTTATAAGTCACTACATAGGTCTGTAAATCAATACATAAGTCAATACAATACAATACACAACATAAATCAACAAATCCAACCTTTTCTCAAACTTTTACAAAATTTCCCATATGTGCAAATTCTACTATTTAGAGTTTTCAAGGACAATATACCAAGAAACAGCTGAGGCTTACAGACTGTTTCCTTTTTGGGACATAAGACTTACATCTAAAGGCATCTATACCAGGGGTGGACAAAGTCGTTCCTGGAGGGCTGCAGTTTGCAGTGGCTGTAAGTTTTTGCTCCAACCCAGTGGCTTATTAAGACGCATTTATTGCTCAAGTAACACTTCTGCTTCATTTTAGTTGTCTCACCTGTTAAGATTTTGAACCCTTATTGCTTATTTTAGTCTTAAACAGCTGTATTCTCATTTTTTAATTGTTCCTTATTAGCAATAAGATGCAAATGACAAAAGAAACCTGCATTTCTCAATTTAGTTTATTTCAATTTACACCTGTGTGTACTTATCATGCACTATTTGGTTTAATTAAATACTTGGAAGGAAAGTGAAGAGTAAGAACTGAAGGACTGTGAATTACTCTTCCTTTTTAGACTTCAAATCATTTGGATGATATCCTTTGAAAGTAAAAAAAAATCTAGGATATAAGAATGACCTGACATGGCAGAGTTAAACCACTAACAAGCCGTGAAATTAAATTATTGGTAAGGATTGTTTAATTAAGCAACTGGGTTGGAACAAAAACCCGTAGGCACTGCGTCCTTCTAGGACTGACTTTGAACTCCCCTGATCTAAACTGATTGCTGGGAATGCTTTCCCCTTGAATTCACCAGACATGATTGTCTAATATATTATTTAGAAATCTGCACCTTGATCCATTTACTGTACTCACTCATATATGTGGGACACTAGACACTAAGTCAGCGACATAGACTACAAAAATTCAAAATATTCATTGACTGAAAGCCATCCCATCTCAAGGTACAGGTATACACACAACCATGATCACTGATTTGGATCTATTTAGAGTTTACTGGACAATTTTTGAATTATAATTTAATACATGATGTTTTCAATCTGAATACTTTGTACAGTATAACATATTTTGAAAGCATTTAGTTCTCAAGTTTTTTCAATTAACAAGGAAGAGATATAATGTTTCATTCCAATTTTTTTAAGGCTGTAACTTACTTGTTGTATTGCTAAATTCACCCTCTGCACAAGGGATGCAGTCAAAACAACAGACAGGTTTTCCTTTTTTAACTGCTTTTCGAGTTCCTGGGAAGCAACTCTCACTGCACACTGATCTTGGCACCTAAGAGAAATTGGATAATAAACTTAACATGGGTTTAAAACTGTTATCTCTTTTGCTAATAAACAGTTCTGCATTAAAACTTATATCTGTTCATACCTTATTTGCATTTCCCATCCAAACAATGCTGATGTTGTTCATTATAAATTCTTTTCCTTCTGATAAAGATGCATCATAGGCACCTATTTTTAGAAATTCTATGTTCCCGTGACTGTTTCTCTGCCAATTTATTAAATCGTATTTTGCCGTTGGATCTCCACTCTCATCAAAATATATCTTCTCTCCATAATTAGTTGTAAAATTCACTTTTTTTAAGTAATACAGCACCTGCAAGACAAATTTTGTATGCACTATTGTACATGCAAAAAAATATAAAATACAAAAGTAAAATATTTTATATTACCTGCCATGGCTCAATGTTGATTTTATTGGCACATGTTTTATTGACAAAGGGTCCTTCTCCATTCTTGCATCTTAGCAGATCTTGCAGGGAATAGGCTACGGCATACACTGCTTTATACACATTACCAGGAATTCTGAATTCCGATACATCCGTATACTCATTACTTATATCTCTTAAATTCTCAGATCCTGTGCATGGAGTAAGAGTTGATGCATTTTCTTTGGAACTCATTGAACAGTGAAAAACTGTTTCCCAAAATTCATTGAGAAAAGCGTTTCCAGGAGCTTCAGATGGATGTATATTTAGAATATAATCTTTCAGTCCTGGTATTTCAGCTTCACTAATAGCAAATCCAATGGAGCCACCTAATATTTTGTAGCTCTCCTCGGTTGCAAAGATTCTGGCAGAAATCCAGCCTTCACTGCCAATCCACTGTCGCCCTGTGACATTCTGATTCTGCAGCTCTTTCAGGAGAATTTCCATATCTTGTTTTGTGAGAAAAGCAACAATAACTTTTGATGAAGATGCCTTAATGACACGTACTGTTGCAGCAATTTTCTCACTAGGATAACTATAGTAAATTGATTCTGAATATTCAATGCAAATGCCCTCTTTCTGAACAGTTTGAATAAAAGTAGCCATCCCTAGGTTACCATAATCATTGTCACTTCTAATTGTTCCAACCCAAGTCCATCCAAAATGTTTTACAAGCTGTGCAAGGGCTCTACTTTGATAAGAATCACTTGGGATGGTCCTGAAGAAGGTAGGGAATTCCTGTTTATTGCTGAGACAGGCACACGTGGCAACATAACTTATCTGAATTAAAAATATGAATTAAAAAAAAAATACTTGGATTTTTCTGTAATGCATAATTTAATGAAATAACAAATCACTCTCAGTTAATCTGGTACAGTATGTTGTCAAAAAATCAATGGTATATTGTCTAAATGTGCATCTAACAAAACCAACAACTAATCTTACTTTACAGAGGAGAATACCATATAATGTTCATTAAGTGCAAGAGACTTTGGACTGTGATTGTTACAAAATAATGCATGTTAGCAGTATTGAGGTTTGAGTCATGCATGTATCCTTTTTTATCTTGATCTTATTTATGTTTTGGATAGAAAAATGCATGCAGAAGAACAATTATCAGTACTAAATAAGTGATATAAAAATGGTTTATTATTATAAAAGTCTTTTAAAGAAAAAATACTGTCCTAAATTGTTCTAAAAATGTTACAATTTTCACAATATTCACTCATTGCTTGTATCTGTTTCTAAAGAAAGATGAATATATGCAGTAGGATCTGCATTTAATTTATTTAATTTTATTATCTGCAAGAATAATAACATTTTTTCATTTATTTTGAATTTTCAAATGCTGTGTTTTGCATTTTAAAATTTAATTTTATTACCAATATCTCATAAGAAATTAAAACTGTAGCAGTTCCTGTTCCACTTTGTTCTTTACTAGTTCACAAGTCCCACTTGTTCCTGAACAGTTATTTGGGTGGGAGTTTAAAATTACTTCCGTGGATATTACGTACTTCTGTAAGAGCCACTCTTAGAAAGTTAATGCTCTAAGTTAAATTCATACTAATGTTCACTTAATTTGAATAGAATATCATTTTCTTTCATAGTCATAGACAATGTTATAGCCTTTTACCCCCTGTAAGTTAATACAAGATAGAACTTTCTTGCTATAACTAAGAAACAGTGTGTTAATTGAGTCAGTTATTGTTTAGAATAGGTCCTGGCACTTGCAGGGGCTGAAAGACCCATTTACTACATAAAAATGGGATAGGCATACAGTGTTCTGAACGATTAGAAATGGTTCAACCGTATAAGCCAACTTATAGAAATGAAACAAAATTTTTAAGCTTTAAATATAACTTTTCTTAAACATGAATTTTCTTTTTTTTTGCTATATCATTTTTTTTTCTCTATTTTGTATGAACTGTTTTACTTTGAATTTTTATTAAATTTTTTAAAGAAGATATTTTGTCTGTGGAATCATTTCAACGTGTCAAGTTATTGCTGAATCCCATTTTGCAAACTAGAGCATCTGAACTTTGGTAATTTTTGGTAAACGCAGCTACAACTTCATTAACATTTTCCAACTTTCTCTGTTCCTGTGTGTACTGTTATGATAATTATGTTATGCATTACATGAGAAAAAGTAAGTATTTAATATAATGGAAGTTTTCAAAAATAGGGTTAATAGGAATCTAGTATTTCGAAAGATCACACTGGTTAAGCTATGCATGAATCATACATACCACAGACAAACACACGATGCTAAAACACTCACTCACAGATATCACTCTAAAAATTGACAAATCATGTTTAGGGGCTATTGTTGAAATAAAGTATCATTTATAGTAAATACAATAACAAAAATTATGTGGCCATTCAAGTTTCTGCACTCATAATACAGTATGTTAATCAAATATTGAGAAAAATTGTCAGTAATTAATTTTTGTACAATTACTGGGTCTGTTAACAAAAACATGTACAAATACTTTAACTTAGATAAGAACTACGCAACATTTTGTTAGCAATTTGTCTTTTTGTTTCTCATGTGACCATTTTGTATAAGCGGAGCTAAAATTCCCATCACCTTAATTACTTAGAACAACTACTACTTTTTAAAACAAAACACAAATATTAATAAATACCAAAAAATAGTAAAAGTGAAAGGTTAGACTTAAGATCATTCAAAATAAATATTATAAACAGAATGTATTAATTTACCACTGGAATGTGAAAAGACTGGAGAGCTCTTGCAATAACTATGGTGTGTGATGAACCAGACATTCCAATTACTGCATGAACAGTTGATGGGGTATTACATGGTTTACCGGGATGTGATTCGTCACCTTCATTTCCATTCATTAAAATTAATGCTGCTTTTATAGATAAATGAATGGAGGTACAGACATCAAATATTTTATATCCCAGGGAAACGTCTGGCAGTAGAGATGAGCTGTTATTTATTTCTTCAATAGCAAAGAGCATTGCTCTGACAATCCTCATTTCATTGTAACTAAAGCTGTAATGCAAGTTGTAGGACTATTATACCAAATGGAATACATACATACTACATACAGTATGCTTTTCATGCAAATATTTATTTCAGAAAATTATATTTACATACAAGTTCTAAAAATGAAATATTAAAAATAAATGCTATAATAAATGCACCCACAGCAACATGACAAACTGCTGCATATCTCACTTAGATTCTTTATACCATATTGAAAATGTCTTCAGCATTTTACATTTCCTATAACTACCAAGCTGTCCAAATGGAAATGGCTGACCAATTTCAAATATTTAATCCAGTAAAAGAACTTTTTACTTTAATTTTTATACAACCTACAGTTAACGTTATTCAAGTTAAACAAGTAATATATAATTAATATCCTCAAAAATATTTTTAACTTACCCTTTACATTTAGTTGGTTCCGGAACTGACTTAAATGTATACCTGGCATTCTCAATGCCATGAAGACTAAAGATTCCTCCCAGCATAATATCTCCAGGCTTTGACAAAATAGGCTCTATTGAGTTAGCTTGGGCTCTGCATGCAGACTCCTGTGCTCTGGTTGAAACAGTAAAAAGCAGCACTATCAGATGCAGCATTTTAGATGTTTGCTTCTACTCTGAGTTAATGAAAATGCATGGCTTCACTTTATTTATTGATTTACTCGGTGCTGGTATTACAATCATGTAGATAAATCCAAGGTAAACATCTTTGCTGCCCCACAGCAATAACTCTCTATGGTACAGCATACCTAATGATTAATCTTAATTTAGAATTACACCACACACAATTTGTCTCCAAGTTATTATGATTCTGGTATGTTGGTAATTGTCCTCTTTACCAAGTGTTTAATTATCAATACAGCTATGGATCCATCCATTTTGTAATGTTATCTACATGTTAATTATGTTTTTTCCAATGTATAACGGGAGCAGCCGAAAGAAGGAGAAGAAGAAGTGAAGTGTTAACTTCCATCCGTCCATTATCCAACCTGCTATATCCTAACTACAGGGTCACGGGGGTCTGCTGGAGCCAATCCCAGCCAACACAGGGTGCAAGGCAGGAAACAAACCCCGGGCAGGGCGCCAGCTCACCACAGGGCACGCAAACACACACCAAGCACACACTAGAGACAATTTAGAATCGCCAATGCACCTAACCAGCATGTCTTTGGACTGTGGGAGGAAAACCGGAGCGCCCAGAGGGAACCCATGCAGACATGGGGAGAACATGCAAACTCCACGCAGGGAGTACCCGGGAAATGAACCCGGGTCTCCTAACTGTGAGGCAGCAGCGCTACCCACTGCGCCACCGTGCCGCCCAGTGTTAACTTTCTCAGAGTAAATTCTGTATTACATAATTGCCTTAAAATTATCTGATTCCTAGTTATATCATTATTTATCTTTTGCACATTTAGCACTGATGGTCACTTACGACTTGGGAAGAAAATCCACTAATTGTACATATTCATCAGATTAATGGTGGGGGGTACTAAGGCTCATGAGAAGTAACTTTGCCTACCCTGTTAGTGTTATAATTGGAAGTCAAACACATGGAAAATGGTTGTGAAACTTCCAAAATGTTCTTCAAGCTGGAACCAACCTTTACAGACCTGCCCAGAAATGACCTTACCTCAAGCTACCAGCCCTACCAACTGCTACCTAAAGACTTCAGTGTGCCCAGGTCTAAAAATGGGTAGCAGGCTTATGCCATTCTACAATTACACAGATCGTTGTAGACACGGAACACACATGAAATGTATGTATTTCAAATCATGACAGTTCATTTACCTAAGAGGGATATTCAAAAAGTGTACACACTTTTTTTTAACTCTATTTATTAAGAATTTCAAAAACAAAGTCCATCACTTTTCTATATAGTCACCTTCCTTTACAATGCAACACTCACATTCAACTCTCCTGCAACCTCTTCAACTGTTATTCTTCTGTTTAAAGCATATGACAGACTGCAAGGGCAGCCGGCCTGCCAAACAGAATTAGTCACATGACACTCTCAGACACAACCAATTACTACAACAACAACATTTATTTATATAGCACATTTTCATATAAGTAATGTAGCTCAAAGTGCTTTACATGATGAAGAAAGAGAAAAAAAAGACAAAATAATTAAAATAAGAGAGCACTAATTAACATAGAATAAAAGTAATGTCCGATGGCCAGGGAGGACAGAAAAAACAAAAAAAAAACTCCAGATGGCTGGAGAAAAAATAAAATCTGCAGGGGTTCAAGGCCATGAGACCACCCAGTCCCCTCTAGGCATTCTACCTAACATAAATGACCTCAATCAGTCCTCATTGTATTGAGGTTTCTCATGGAAGGACTTGATGATGACGGTCATGTGGACTTCTGGTCTTTAATCCATCCATGGAGGGACATCACGGTGCTTTGATCAGGTGGTGGTGGCGCAGATCATCACCACAGAAAATTGGAAAAAGAACAGAAGAGAGAGTAGGGGTTAGTACAGATTTTGGAGCCACCATGAATAATAATGATAATTAATTGAATATACAGAGCGTCAGGATTAAACTGAACTACTCCTCCTGCCTTTACTGTTTCTAACAATAAACATTTTGAAAGTTCCTCGTATATAATTTCTTATAACTAATTGCCAGATAAACACTTCAGCACAGACTAAAGCTGTGAGAATTGTAGTTGCCTGATGCCTTCATCTGGCTGAATGGGGGGTCGTAGGGGTGTGTGTGGTGTTAACTGACACATTTCAAAACAAAAGTAGGCGATTGGTGCAGTGATATGTAGCTATGAGCTTCCTGGCATATGTTAATAAGAAGGTCAGGGACAATGTAAAATTTTGTAATCTTGGGGAATTCTAGTGTTAAAACCTCTGGTCTAGAAAAGTGTGTAGAGAAACAGCCCTGCTCCTCTATACGCAGTGGTGGAGAGCAGAGACTGTAAAGCATATCATGGGGTGGAAAAGCACTTAACATATAATGCAGTAAGGCAGGTGTGGGTGTTTTAGCTGGTTGCAAAATGAGTTTAGAAATATGTAAATTTTGACTTCTCATCTAGCTTCGCTATAGCCTAACCAATGATTAAATAGGAGAGTGGACCACTAATCTCACTGCAGATTACTGCTTTTCTTCTAAAAGACAGATTTTGACTTTATAGGATGAATAAGTTAAAAGCTACTGTAATATTTAAATTAGTATGACTTTTAATTTGTAACCTCAAAACTTAGGTACTATTTAACTAGTGTGTGCTTTATAATAAAACTTCAGTGGCTAAATAGCTAACTTGGCATGTGTTACATAAACAATATTCCATTTGCAACCTCAGAGGCTAAGTACCATAAAATAAAATCTCAGGGGATAGGTTGCTAATTTAATGTGTGTTACAAATAATCCAAAGACAAACTATTAAAACATAAACTCTAAATGTGAATATTCAGATTGTGGAATTAATATGTTGGGTACAGGGATTAAAGTAGAAAAAGTGCAAGACATTATATTGGGTCAACTTCACATTTCTGTTCAATTGTGTATTGCAAGGAATGTAGCAAACTAGGTGATGACTGCAACATCACATCTGTGGAAAACCAACTGTTTTTCTAAAATTACAGGTAACGAACATCAGTTAAACATTTTAAAAAGGCCTGTGCCACTTTGTGGCAAAAAAGTGCTATGTAACTGTGCATTCCAGATGGAGTATCGCCACGACTGGTGAAGGCTTGTGCATTGTAGCTGGGGAGTCCTCTACAGCGCATCTTCAACCTGAGCCTGCAACAGGGGAGAGTCCCGAGGCTTTGGGAAACATCTTGCATCACCCCAGTCCAAAAGGTATCACGCCCTGGTGAGCTGAATGACTTCAGGCCTGTCGCCCTGATGTCACATGTGATGAAGACCATGGAGCGGCTGCTGCTTCACCACCTGAGGCCACATGTCCACCACGCCCTTGACTCTCTGCAGCTTGCATACCAGGAGAAGGTGGGAGCGGAGGATGCCATCATCTACATGCTACACCGATCCCTCTCCCACTTGGACAGAGGCAGTGGTGCTGTAAGAATTATGTTTCTGGACTTCTCTAGTGCCTTCAACACCATCCAACCTCTGCTCCTTAGGGACAAGCTGACAAAGATGGGAGTAGATTCATACCTGGTGGCATGGATCGTAAACTATCTTACAGACAGACCTCAGTATGTGCGTCTTGGGAACTGCAGGTCTGACATTGTGGTCAGCAGCACAGGAGCGCCATAGGGGACTGTGCTTTCTCCGGTCCTGTCCAGCCTATATACATCAGACTTCCAGTACAACTCGGAGTCCTGCCACGTGCAAAAGTTCGCTGACGACACTGCTATTGTGGGCTGCATCAGGAGTGGGCAGGAGGAGGAGTATAGGAACCTAATTAAGGACTTTGTTAAATGGTGCGACTCAAAGCACCTACAACTGAACACCAGCAAAACCAAACAGCTGGTGGTGGATTTTAGGAGGGCCAGGCCCCTCACGGACCCCGTGCTTATCAGAGGTGACTGTGTGCAGACGGTACAGACCTATAAATACCTGGGAGTGCAGCTGGATGATAAACTGGACTGGACTGCCAATACTGATGCTCTGTGTAAGAGGACAGAGACGACTATACTTCCTTAGAAGGCTGGCGTCCTTCAACATCTGCAATAAGATGCTGCAGATGTTCTATCAGATGGTTGTGGCGAGCACCCTCTTCTACGTGGTGGTGTGCTAGGGAGGCAGCATAAAGAAGAGGGACGCCTCACACCTGGACAAACTGGTGAGGAAGGCAGGCTGTATTGTAGGCATGGAGCTGGACAGTTTGACATCTGTGGCAGAGCGACGGGTGCTGAGCAGGCTCCTATCAATCATGGAGAATCCACTGCATCCACTGAACAGTATCATCTCCAGACAGAGGAGCAGCTTCAGCGACAGACTGCTGTCACTCTCTTGCTCCACTGAGAGACTGTGGAGTTCGTTCCTCACCACACTACACTAAGGAACTCTTCAATTCCACCGGGGGTTGGGGGGTGAATATTAACATTATACAATGTTATTGACTGTTATACCTGCCTCGCACTCTCCACCTTGCATTTTTTGACTTACACTGCATTTTTATCTCTCTTTAATTAATATTGTTTTTATCAGTATGCTGCTGCTAGAGTATGTGAATTCCCCCTTGGGGATTAATAAAGTATCTATCTATCTATCTATCTATCTATCTATCTATCTATCTATCTATCTATCTATCTATCTATCTATCTATCTATCTATCTATCTATCTATCTATCTATCTATCTATCTATCTATCTATCTATCTATCTATCTATTTTCATTCCAAATAAAATAAAAGATCACAAAGGGTATCATTTGTATGGTTTTGGCAATGCTTGGTGTGTCTTACCTTACTTTCTGCCAAATTGTTGTTCACATCTATGTTGGTGATGCCTTAGAGTAATACTGCTGGAAGTGGTAATACCCTCTCCTGACTAACTATAAGGTTATTCTTATTAGTTTCAACTCCAATATTTACAGCTTTTTTAAAGTACTAGTTTAAATCATTATTATTATTTTTTAATGTCAGTTATAGTTTTCAGCAAAACAGAATGTGTTGCTTTTATTTCTTTTTACTGCATCAATTGGCTTTTGTTTTGAACAAACATTCATGTTGACTTCTTTTTTTGGATGGGGGTTCACAATAACACATCAAATGAACAATCTCATAAAAGTGACCCATTAGAAACCTGTTCTAATCATGTCTATATCAACAAACCAGGACTCATATTGTTCTTTTACAAACTTTTTATTTAGGTCTGATTGGGCTGATTTATAAATCGTGAGAACTGAAGTGTGCTAGATTGCAGATTGCTCTAAATGCCTGTACACTCAATGAAAACTTGCCATATTTTGTGAAGTTTCTGTGCTCCCAGCATGTTTGCATGAATTTTCCTTTGTGTACTTTGTTTTTATTGCCACATCCCAAAATGTTACGTTTAGATTAAATTAACATTGGAGTCTATATTATGATAATATAATGAGTGAGTGAGCACTGCAAAGGTTTGACTGTTTTTGCCTGATACTGTTTTGGGGACCTGCCGTAAGTGGATTAAAAATAGCTGGCTGGATGTATGGGTAAATATTTATGCATATTGGTTTGCAGATAAATTTATCCATGGAAATGTACAATTTAATAAATCATAAGCAATAACATTTTACTAACTTTTATTTCCTAAACAGGGCTTCAGAAATATTAGGAGAATGTTATATAGGAACCATATTTATCTTTTTACTTCATATTTTCCATAGACATTGACTTTATCTGACATGCAGTAGCATACTGTATTTGGAAACATTGAAGTAACTGCAGTAGACTATAACTTAACAGAGTTAGATTTGACATGCACGAGACTCCATATTCTGAAATGCGGCATCATTTCTTCATGAGATCAAACTGATAATGCAAGTAAAAAACACAACTTTAAACTTATTTTTTGGTAAATTGTTAACTGTAACTTTTTGCAGATTGTTGTATTTGTAATAAATAATTAAACCACTTGTTGAACTCTGAAAGAAATATCTAATTAAGTGATATTCAACAATGCATTTAAAAAGTCACTGGATCCACTGTCTCGAAAAAGTCTGCTTCTACATAGGACTGCAATCTTCCATGGAGTAGAATCCAATTGTTAGTGCCAATTTTGCACTTATTGTTGAGGGAGAGACTTAGCAGGACTTTGACCAGGTATACGCAGATTTAAAAAGAATGGATATTTAAAAAGATGTGAAGATTTAACTTTTTATTTACCACTTCAAAGTTGCGTTTCATTTCAAATACACAAGACTTTTTTTTTTCAAACTGCAATAAACTGCATGCATCCTCTTGGGTTGACAAAAAGTCCTTAAAGGCCTTTATTTCAGTGTGCCTTGGAAGGTGGTTTTCCCATCAGGTGCTTTTTTGTATTTTCTTCAGGCTTCAGTAATATAATGTAACATTTGGGAGCAAAAATGCAGAAAAGCAAACCAAAGCTAGAGGCCAAAATAGCAAATATCTCAACTGCTACTGTAAACTTTCCAGGTGAGCTGATATATGCTGGAATAAAAGTTATCCAAACTGCACAGAATAGAAGCATGCTAAATGTTATGAATTTTGCTTCATTGAAGTTGTCTGGCAACTTCCGAGCCAGAAATGCTAGAATAAAACATATTGATGAAAGAAATCCTATGTAACCTAAAACAGCATAAAAAGCTGCTGCTGATCCAACGTCACATTCTAAAATAATTTTATCATTGTAGGATATCAAGTTTTTATTTGGGAAAGGAGGTGAAATTATTAGCCAGAATGAGCAAATTAAAATCTGGATAAAAGTACAGGCGAAAACGCTAAGGCGCTGCTGGGTTGGTCCAAACCATTTCATTATGTTACTACCTGGTAGCGTAGCCCTGAATGCCATTAACACCACTAAGGTCTTCCCCAGGACACATGAGATGCACAAGACAAAAGTGATCCCAAAAGCCGTATGACGCAACTTACAGGACCAGTCAGAGGGTTCACCAATAAAGGTGAGAGCACAAAGAAAACACAATGTCAGTGACAAAAGGAGAAGAAAACTCAATTCACAATTATTTGCTCTAACAATAGGAGTGTCTCTATAATAAAAGAAAACCAGCGCTACAAGAAAGGTAACAGTGCTACCAGATAAAGAAAATATTACTAGTAGAGTTCCCATGAGTTCTCCAAATGACAGGAATTCAATTTCTTTTAAAATGCATGCACTTCGCTGCTCATTTGATCTGTATTCCAAAGGGCAGCTAATACAGTCAATGGAATCTGCAATAAAGAAAATACACCTTTAAAAACCAGTGCCTTATTTTCAGACAAGAAAAAAGATTACAATATTTCAGTATAGGTGGCAATGTGTTTTGCATTGCTGCCTCATGGAGTATGGAGCCCAGTTTGATTCCCCATCTCAGGACTTTCTATGTGGTGTATGCATGTGATCTTTTCATGCTTGAATGGATTTTGTGTAATTTCTTTCCTCATACAATGCTATTACATGGTGTTAGATTAATTAATGACTATATTAGCAATTATATTGTGTATCCTGTATAGTTTGGTGTATTGAGGACTGTTCACTGTCAATATAGACTTATGTCTTAACCACCTTGGTGTTATGTTTACCCTTGGAAATGTAGATTTTTTTTAACAAGAAAAAAGGTTTCATGTAACAGAAAAATGTAAATATTCAAACATGAAAATAAAAACACTAGAAAAGGTATATCTACTATCCACT
This sequence comes from Erpetoichthys calabaricus, assembly GCF_900747795.2. NCBI lineage: Eukaryota > Metazoa > Chordata > Cladistia > Polypteriformes > Polypteridae > Erpetoichthys > Erpetoichthys calabaricus. The sequence goes on along the minus strand of NC_041395.2, from coordinate 131,785,107 downwards.
GCTGTACTAATGCAGATGTAGTACTTGTCCATCATGTGACATGTCTTAAAACAGTTACCAATGAATAGTTGGATTTCACAACTTGGACAGCAGAAGTGTGTTTCTTTGCACACTTTTCTTATAGTATTTTTCTGTTCCTTGTGCATGACATGGTACAATGTCAGTGCCTGATCCGCACAATCAACGGGTCCATTATGTTACAGAAGGCATCCACAGGGCAAGGCTTAGTGATTCCCACATTTCCCCCTGGCATGAACGACAGTTGCTGCATTTTGAACGGTAATTAGGGGTCTATCATCATTTACCTATTTACCACACACCTACTTGTATGGCAAACCTTCAGGTGACCAAATTTACCAAGAATATTACGGTGTTCCGGTTTGTATGGTGCCGTATACATCTTTTTCACTATTTGTGTCATCACGTGATGACCAGTTCACATTGTTATCACTATCACTTGAATTAACTAATGGTTCTGTTTCCGTTTGTTTTAAAAGTGGCTTTATAGTTCTCATTTATGTGCCATTATGTTTTGGTTGAAGGCTCTGCTCAGCTCACGAATATTGATGGGTTACCTTAGAGTGGAAAAATGCATAGAACTATCATGATCTTTTGCAGCTTAATGTTATTGTATCTACTACAAGGCAACAGAATATTGTCCCAGAAGTTATTCAGGCTTAATACTATAAAAATGGACCATTACACATCACTCTGAGTCATGCTCAGGGTTAATGCCTTGGTGGTTAATCAACCTCTAAACAGTAGTAGTGATTATAGAGATACAGTATGTATTCATAATTGTTCTTACATTTTTTCCACAAATTTATAACATTTATGAAACCTGCATAATTCAGATTGGGGCTGGATGAGCCATGGCCTACTGTATGCTAGCAGTATTGGGCACATGGCAGGAATTATTCTTAGAGGGAGGTGTCATCTCTAACTACAATCAGACATATATTTTCCATAAATGATGGGTTTTTGTGCTCAGAATTGTATTTAATGATACTTCAACGATATTAATATTCTTAACTGTGTTAATTCAGTAATTTGTCATTAAACAAAATTATATTATTATTTTTTAATACTACTTTAAAACTAAGTTATCCTTTTATTTCACTTTTATTAATTTTCTGATTATTTTTTTCAATGTGTAGCCCTGGAAACCTGAGGACTATGCAGGTTGAAGACAAGAGCCAAAAGAGAATAAGAATGCATATATGAAGAAAGGGAATATATTCCGTAACACAAAATAAAAATAAGAGTTACCTGTACTCATTTAGATTCTATAATTTTAAAAATCTGGAATTAATTAGATGATAAACATATGCATCCATTAAAAAAGTGAATTTTGACTGCAGTATTTTACGTGTAAACTAATGCGTTATGTGCCTGGCTAGCAAAAATGACCAAAAGGTGGCAATCATGGCACATCATTTGTTAGTGATATGATTGTTTCATTTACTCTCTCACTGCACACATTAAAATCCATTTAGTAAGGAATATGATAGCTATTAGGTCACGTACCATGGTTACTTTTGAAAATGCTTTGAAGTGTATGTTTTAACTATATTAATTGTATATAGTTTATAAAAATGTATGTTTTACACATTTTCTGAACACTCACATTTGTTATCCCACTGGATGCAGTGAGAAGTCAAGCAAAATGATGCCTTTTATTGGCTAACTGAACAGATTACAATGTGCAAGTTTTCTCAACAGCTGAGGCCCATTCTTCAGGCAATGGATAAAGGGTACTTTTTAGAAAACTCTCAATAAGAAATATAATATGGAATTGCTAAAAGTATTACTAAATATGCACTTGGGATTCAAATGCATCAGAAGCATCCCATGTTTTTTCAATTCTGTTATATTTGCTGAGCAACTGATTTGCAAGTATGCATGGAAGACAGCAAAAGGTAATGTTTTGTCCAGCTTTTGAAACACCAAATTGCAACATGCTATAAAAGACTATAAGCTTTAACCACTATAAGGACAAAAAACATCTTAAAGAGGAAAAAAGAATGTCAACATTTTTCCAGAACAACCCCTATATTTGAGCTGCTTAGATGCACAATTTTATAATAATATTACTATAAACTAGAAATAATCAGTGCATTTTTTCCAAGTTGTATTCTTGCTACTGTATTATTCATATAAAACATTATTCCATAACATTTTATGAAGCACATAATTAAAAAAATTATAATACCAGATCAGGCACATTAAAACTATTACCCACTGTAATCTAAGTCAACAGGTTAAAGACTGATGCATAAAATATTTATCAGGAGGATGGAATTTGGTTCTGTACATTTTCACAAAATATTTGCCTACAGTATTGTTGCCATCGCCAATTATTTATTTTATAGTTTGATCTTGCATTGTGTCCTTGAATGGTACACTTAAACAAAATGTTTTTATTATTACTGTTTGTATTTTATAGAAATTTACTATATATTTTCTTTGTGGATGCAAGCTTGAAAAGGACACATGTTCACGTGCTACAGAATGATTACAGATTAAAGCCAATAAACATTTGAATGGTGTTAAACTTAAATTGTATAATTTGACAGGGATAGGTCTTGAACATAGGTCTTTACTGGCATCCCAGCAATTTGATCTTTCATGATTGCATGCATCACAAAAAAGCCCACTTTTCCTCAAGCATAATTTACCCACAAAGTTTCATACAATTTTCCTTGGTTGATTTTTATCATAAGAAACTGTGTTATCAATATTTATTACTGAGTATTGTATATATGTGAATTTCCCATTGGGATTAATAAAGTATCTATCTATCTATCTATCTATCTATCTATCTATCTATCTATCTATCTATCTATCTATCTATCTATCTATCTATATATATTTTTCTCCAATTGTAACTTACTTGTTACATTACTAAATTCACCGTCTGCACAAGGGATGCAGTCAAAGCAACATACAGGTCGTCCTTTCTTAACTGCTTTTCGAGTTCCTGCAAGACAACTCTCACTGCATACTGACCTTGGCACCTTAAAGAAATTGAATAATAGTTAATTAATTATTTACTAAGAAAGTCAGTGAAAGCAGTTATACTACTTGCTAATAAACAGTCAGTCAGTCAGTCATTTTCCAACTCGCTATATCCTAACACAGGGTCACGGTGGTCTGCTGGAGCCAATCCCAGCCAGCACAGGGCGCAAGGCAGGAACAAACCCTGGGCAGGGCGCCAGTCCACCGCAGTGCTAATAAACATTTTTTTTTTATAAATTGTATTAAAAGTCATGTTTATGCATACCTTGCTTGCATTTCCCACCCAAACAATGCTGATGTTGTTCATTTTAAATGCTTTTCCATCTGGCAGAGATGCATCATAGATGCCAATTTTTATAAACTGTATGACGCCATATTTGTTGTTTTGCCAGTTTATTAAATCATATTTTGCTGTTGGGTCTCCGTTCTCATCAAAATACACATTCTCTCCATAATTAGTTATAAAATTCACAGTTTTCAAATAATGTAGCACCTGCAAGACAACTTTATATAAGGTCAATACAATATGCAGTTTATTCTTTTAGTGGAATAATATATCCTGTCCTACCTGCCAGGGCTCAATGTTTATTTTATTGGCGCATGTTTTATTGACAAAAGGTCCTTCTCCATTCTTGCAATTTAGTAGATTTTGAAGAGAATAGGCTATAGCATATACTGCTTTATAAACATTGCTAGGAATTCTTAGCTCAGAAATATCAGTATAGTCATTACTAATATCTCTTAAATTCTCAGATCCTTTGCAAGAAGTAAGAGTTGAAATGTTTTCTTTGGAACTCATTGTACAGTGAAAAATTGTTTCCCAAAATTCATTGAGAAGAGCATTGCCAGGATCTTGAGATGGATGTATGTTCAGAATATAGTCTTTCAGACCTGGTATTTCAGCTTCACTAATTGCAAACCCAATAGAGCCGCCTAATATTTTGTAGCTCTCCTCTGTTGCAAAAATGCGAGCAGAAATCCAGCCCTCAGTGCCAATCCACTGTCTCCCTGTAATATTTTGAGCAATCAGCTCTTTCAGAAGGATTTGCATATCCTGCTGTGTGACAAAAGCAACAATAACTTTTGAAGAAGATTCTTTTATGACACGTACTGTTGCTGCAATTTTCTCACTAGGGTAAGTCCTGTAGATTGATTCTGAATATTCAATGCAAATGCCCTGCTCCTGAACAGCTTGTATAAAAGTAGCCATTCCTAGGTTACCATAATCATTGTCACTTCTAATTGTCCCAATCCAAGTCCATCCAAAATGCTTCACAAGCTGCGCAAGGGCTCTACTTTGATAAGAATCACTTGGGATGGTCCTGAAGAAAGTAGGGAATTCCTGTTTATTGCTGAGACAGGCACATGTGGCAACATAACTTATCTGAATGTTGGAAAGATAATAACATTGTAAGAAAAATATTTAATCAAATAAAGAAATACAATTTTGATTTAAAGAAGATATCACACTTTTATGGAAATGCAATTTTAAAATTTATGTAACTGTTTATATTTTTGTGATTATAAGATGTCATATATTGGGTCACCTCATATCTGTCTAACTCAGATGTGTTGCATGTTTACTGATGTTAACATAAAGCATTTACTAGCTAAACCCGTAATAGTTAACTACAGTGGTGTTATTTATTAGCCAAGTCCTTGTTTTTATATTACATAAATCTATTATATAGGAAAACACTGATAAAAATACCTCTAAAATACTAGCACCACAAAGCCAAAAATCAAATGAAATCTGATTACAAAAAAGGAAGCAGTCAAAGTTTCAATTGTGGTTTTTACTGTTTTTACTTGTTTTCCACAGCATACTCTACTTCGTTATATAAAATAAGATTTATAAATTTACCAGTGGAATGTGAAAAGACTGGATAGCTCTTGCAACAACTATGGTGTGTGATGAACCAGACATTCCAATTATTGCATGAACATTTGAACTTTTATTACATTGCTTAGCAGGAAGCAATTCAACACCTTCATTTTCATTCATTAAAATTAATGCAGCTTTTATAGATAAATGAATGGAACTACAAATATCAAATATTTTATAGCCCAGCGAAACATCCGGAAGCAGAGATGAGCTGTTATTTATTTCTTCAATTGCAAATATCATTGTTCTTGCAATCTGCAATTCAATGTAACTTAAACTGGGAAAGAAACAAGACAGAATAATGTCATTTGCAATATATCGTGTTTATGCTTACTTTGTATACATTTATTGTAGATAAAGTATGTTAATGTAATTAACACTGTTAATCCCCACAAGAAAAAAACTGTAACAGAAAACTATACTGAATGTACACATAAAGACTTAGATGCTTTATGTTTTGAATTACTACAATAGACCATGAAACAATATGAATGGCACAGATTGAAAAATGTCCAATAAGTTAATCAAAATATCATATACTTTCCATACTATCTTTAGGTGAGGCATTGAATTGAAATAGAAATAATGCAATACTAGTATTGTCTGCAAAATTATTTCACTTACCCTTTACATTTGGCTGCTTCTGGAACTGTCTTAAATGTATATTTTGCATTCTCAAGACCATGAAAAGCAAAAATTCCTCCAAGTATGATGTCTCCAGGCTTTGAAAAAGTAGTCAGCATTGGATTTGCTTGGGCTCTGCATGCAGGCTCCTCTGCTCTGGCTAAAACTGTTAAAAGCAGCACCTCCAGATGCAGCATTTTAGAGTGTTGCTTCTCTTTAGAGTTTATTAAAAAGCCTGGCTGTGCTCTATTTATTGATTTGCCTAACACTGGCATTATAGGCGTGTTGATAAAAGCAAGGTAAACGTCCATATTTCCCCACAGTCACAATTCTCAACGGCACTGCAAACCTAATGTTTAAATCTAATATAAGAGTTACATTTAGCTCCCAGTTGTTATGATTCTGGTATCTTAGTAGTTGCTCTGTTTACCAAGTGTGTAATTATCTACCTGTTAATTGTGTTATGCACCGTGTAATGGAAATGTTTAATTTAACATATGATAAGTGTGTTTTCAGATTAAATTCTTTATTACTAACTTAAAATTGCTTTTCCTTTATGTAATTCCTGAAAATGTCAAAGGCTGTCTTTTGAATTTTTTTAATTAATACTGTGAAATAAATGTGTTCTAACACAATATAAATGTAGCACATTAATGGTACATATACACCACAGAAGGTGCAGGCAGTAGTGGTTCTAGTGGTAGAGAACAGCTAGCTAGCCTCAAGAATTTACAATTAAAAAGTTTTTAAGTGCCTTACAGTTTTTTGAGATTGTTTACACACCAAAATTAAAACTTTCACACAATTACCAAAACCTGATACTCAATGAGTAAAACACCAGTCCAGATTTGCATAACTATAACTATACATTGTCAGCGTCACACTTTTTGCAAAACACTACACACAGTGATATGCAAAACACTAAACACACCTGTATACATCTGACACAGAAATAGATCATGATGTCACTTCCTTGGAATATTAAAGCAAAGGCTTTCAAATGAACACACCCATGAACCAATTGGTTAAACACAGTTACCAGGTGTGCACACACACTGGTGCATAATTATGGACACACCAATCAGGTTTACAAGCACAATAAAAAGGCAACCGGTCACCTGTCTTCAACAAAAATGGATGGTGTCAAAGGAAGAGGGAGAGTGCGGATGAGAGAAGGAATCCAGAGAGAACAAGGTGGAGGAAGAGGCTCAAGGTAGAGGAAGTGGCAGAGGTAGAGGAAGAACTGGAGGAGGGGTACAACGTGCTCAAAGAAGAAGACAACCAAATCTGTCTAATGAAATTCATGCTACACTTGTGGACCATGCAACAAACCACGGACTAACACTGAAGGAGGCTGGACTGAGAGTACAGCCTAACCTAAGAAGGTACACAGTGGCATCAGTAGTTTGGACATTTCGTCAAGAAAAACCATAGCTTACTGCATATCTCTTATATATATTTCTCTTCTGGTTCGTCCTGCTTCCACTTCAAAACCGGTCCTGCCCACACGTAGCCGACACGGCATTTCTCGATTCCTATTCGTCGTCTTCAATGTCATGCACTATACTGGCCTGCTGAGCGTAATACATCTAACAAGTATTCGAGGTGCTGCCACAACGGTACAGTAGCTTTACCACCCTTGCGAGAGCCACCTGTATATTTACAACAGCTTCTTACACAGCAAACATCAGAAGCTAAAAATTATTGTGAACACATTCGAGAATACAACCCTTCTCTAGCGTTTGCTTCCATGGGTGCACAGATAACTCAACCTCCTGGCCACAGAACATACTGTTTTAAAATACACGGGCAAATTTATCACTTCTACCTCTCCAGGATATGGACAGTTGTATGTTTTTGACACAGCGCAAACTATTAAAGTACGCTTACAAAATAAAGGAAATTCTGCATGCAGTGAAAATGTACTTCTCCAGCTAGATTCCATGCTCAGAACCATCAACCCCTTCGCTAAATCATACAAACACATGCACGAAATTGCTCAGTCCAATCCAACAGCATCTGTACGAATGGTTTTCAAGGAAACCCCTAGGCAGGATTTACGACGATACAATGCCCTGACAAGTCACACCGATGTTGCAGCGATTTTCATCGGAGAAGATGGCGAAACGCCTGCCGAAAGGGACATTTGCATCTATCCCATAGGCAACTCCTGTAAACAGATTTCCACGCTCAATATGAATTGCGATCCTATGGTTTACCCACTTTTATTCCCTTACGAAGACAATGGCTGGCACAAAGATTTACAACATGTTCCTGATAAAAGAACCGCCAAGCGAATAAGGCTTACTCAATGTCAATTTTACGTGTACAGATTAGCAATGAGGAATACATTTAGTATTTTGCACTCCAGCGGCAAACTATTCCAACAGTACTTCGTAGATGCGTATGTTAAAACAGAGGTCGCGCGTCTCAACTATCTCAGATTACATCAACAAGATCTGTGCGTCGAACTATCAGACGCACTGCAAGCAAACGCTGAAAATAACAATGTTCGTGTAGGCAAAATGATCATATTACCGTCCACATTTCCATGAAGTCCAAGATACATGCAACAAAACTATCAGGATGCCATGGCCATAGTACGTAAATTCGTAAAGCCTGATTTATTTATCACTTTCACATGTAATCCTGCTTGGCCGGAAATTCTACATGCACACTGCGTCTTTCAAGAAGTATTTATTTCTTCTTGATTTCTGAATTCCTTTCTCACTGTTCTCCGTTTCTATTCTTACACCGCCGAACAGCGGGCGTCAGCTAGTACTATGTATTTCAACAGTTATGGTATGTATTCCTGTATCATTTTACAGTTAGCTACATGTATTTTGTTTGGCCAACATAGCATTGAACGTCAAGAACACCAAGAACGGTGGGGCCCCATATTCACACAGGAGCAAGAGAGAAAAATCATACACCTCGTTTTGCCCAATAATGCAATCAGACTTAGAGAAATTCAAACCCATATTGTCAATGATCACACAATTTTCAATAATGTCCAACAAGTCTCTCTGTCAACAATAGCTTGTATCCTTAAAAATACATCAAGTTCTGATGAAACAACTGTATAGAGTGCCATTTGAGAGAAATTCACACAGAGTGAAAGTTCTGCCGTGTGAATATGTGGAGGTAAGTTTTGTTCACTGACTGTGGAATTGTGCACTGCAAACATAACCTTTTGTAACTGTACATGTAATTTTACTGTATAGAAGACCTACAGTATATTGATCTACACAATGTGATCATTTACCATATTTCAGAGAGTTTTGCAAATGGATGCAGAGGAAGTCCGGCTTGAGTTTATATACATTGATGAGGCTGGATTTAACCTGAGAACAGTGAGAAGAAGGGGAAGAAACATCATTGGCCACAGGGCTATTGTCAATGTACCAGGGCATGTGGGGTAACATTACCCTTTGTGCTGCCATTTCACAGAATGGGGTCCTCCACTGCCATACCAACTTGGGTCCTTACAACACTGACCTCATTCTTACATTTTTGAACAGATTACACAATATTATCATAGCAGCAAACCAAAGGGACCAGATTGTTGTCTGGGACAATGTATCTTTTCATCGTTCTGCTGAGGTCCAAAATTGGTTTCATCAACAACCACAATTTACAGTCTAATACCTTCCACCATTCCCCCTTCCTAAACTCCATCGAGGAGTTCCTCTCAGCATGGCGATGTATGATCTCTGGCCGTATGTCCAGATGCCCCTCATTCGGAAACCTATGACCATATTGATGCAGCATCAATACAAGGGTGGATTTGTCACTCCAGAAAATTCTTCCCACGTTGCCTTGCCAATGAAAACATAGCCTGAGATGTTGATGACACCCTGTTGCCAGATCCAGCTAGGCGGAGAGATTATGTTTAGTGTTCTCTTTTTTTCAGTTCTGAACTGGACGCTTTATGTTACTACTGTTTGCTTACAGGGCTTACACCCAGATAAACAAGACTTGAGCTGGGAGAACTTTTTGTCTGAGTTGAGCTGCGGTCGTGGGGGGATGGGATAGCAGGCTGCTTGCTGCTTGTGCTGATCAACACATTTACAAAACAAAAGACGCTAATGGAGAGGTGCGAAGGAGTTTAAGGTGGCCTGGGAGTGCAAGTTTTTTGTAGGCTTCAGGCTTAAGTAGCAACCTCCAGCCCCTCTTTACATTCTACTCTACTAATTCAATTTTTTTTAAATAAAAGATTGCCTGAAGAAGGGGCCTGAGTTGCCTCGAAAGCTTGCATATTGTAATCTTTTTAGTTAGCCAATAAAAGGTGTCATTTTGCTTGGCTTTTCTCTACAATAATAGAATTAAAGAAAAACATACAATTAACATGAATAACATAAATAGAAATAAAATAAATGAACATAAATAAAATAAATAATAAATAGAAGTAATGTTACCTAATCACAATGAGGAAACCATCAGTATTACTGAAGGTCACGGAATGCAAGTGAATAGAAATGAGTCTTTAATGTTGTTTTAAACAGTTCAATTGTAGATGACTCCATTATGTGATGAGGTAAAGAGTTCCACGGGCAAGGAGCAGCAGCTGCAAAAGCCCTGTTCCCCTTGGTTTTACACTTAGTACGAGGGACAACAAGAGACAACTGACCAGAAGATCTAAGCACTCTGGATGGCTGGTGTAAAACACATAATTCGGATAAACAGGCAGGAGCAAGCCCATGTAAAGATTTAAAAACTAGCAACAAGATTTTAAAATCAATTCGAAAACTGACAGGCAGCCAGTATAAAGGAGCTAATATTGGAGAAACAGAGTCATACTTTCTTGCCCCAACAAGAAAGCGAGCGGCAGCATTCTGGACCAACTGTAACCTGTGTATCAGGGATTTGCTAATCCCAGAATACAGTAAATTGCAGTAATCAAGGCGAGAAAAGATAAAAGCATGAGTAGATTTCTCAAGATCCCTAGAAGATAAAAAAGGCTTGATTTTACCTAATAGACAAAGCTGGAAAAAGCAACTCTTGACTACAGAATTAACTTGTTTCTCAAAAGAGAGATTACTGTCAAAGATAACACCTAGATTGTGGACTTGAGGTCTGCAAAAGACAGAGAAAGAGCCGAGAAGTCCAAGACCAATTTGGGCTTTAGCTGATGGACCCACTATAAGCACCTCAATTTTATTTTGCTTCAGATCAAGAAAATTATTAGCCATCCAGGATCTTAGTTCAGAAAGACAGTTGTGTAGTTGATTTATTGCAGAGCTGCAGATGGGAATATAAACCTATGTATCATCAGCATAGCAGTGAAAAGCAATGTTAAATTTCCTTAAAATAGCTCCAATAGGGTGAAGGTATATAGAGAATAAGATAGGACCCAAAATGGATCCCTGAGGAACACCACATTTAAGAGGAGCAGTAGACGAAAAAGAGTAATTTAAAGTCACTGAAAAGTGTCTACCAGTTAGATATGACCTGAACCAGTTAAGAGCAGCCCCTTTAAGCCCAACAAGATGTTCAAGCCACAACAGCAATATCTTGTGGTCAATAGTGTCAAAGGCAGCAGTCAGGTCCAGGAGGACAAGGACCGCAGCTCCACCTGAGTCAGTAATAATTGAGATGTCATTGAATACTTTAAGGAGGACCATCTCAACACCATGATAACGCCTAAAGCCAGATTGGTAGATCTCAAATTAAATTATTGGAGTTAAGGTGATCAACCAATTGATTACAAATAATTCTTTCTAATATTTTAGCCAGAAATGGCAATTGGGAAATCGGGCGAAAATTGGCTAAAACTCCAGGAACTAATTCTGCCTTTTTTAGACAGGGACGAACTGCAGCATGTTTAAAAAATGAAGGCATAACCCCCGCACTAATAAAATCATTGATAACGGCTAGTAAAGATGTGCCCAAAACATCAAAGGCTTCCACTAAGAGGTGTGGTGGTACAATATCCAGAGAAGTAGAAGTAGAAGAGCTCGCTGCAGGATGAGCACGGGTGAGCATGCGAAGATTAGCAGCGTTTACTTCCCGAGAGCACACCGAGGAAAAGTGATGCCACCTTGAAATGGAGAAATTAAATCCGGTGTCCAGTGCCCATGAACCAGGGATGGATTCCTGTGCAGGAGAAGATGGGTCGTAGGCAACTCGCAGGCATCGGGAAACCAAGCTCTGGGACTAGAGTCGAATTCTTTAACATCACGTCGGTGGCGGGTGCGATTGCGTCTCCGAGAGGCATTCAGCTCACTGATACAGGTAAACACCAGGAAAAAAATATGTTAAGTAAAGATTCACGATCGTAGGGCAGTGGTCGTTGGAATAACTAATACAAAAAAACAAAGATAAAACGTAGATTAGCGGGACGATCAGACGGCCAGCCACACCAGTCGCACCATCTTCATCACTGCGATACAACATGTCAGAACCTTCACTTGTCTACTTGAAAGAGGCTCACCCAAAATCAGGTAGCCCACCAACTATAACCTGCAGGCTTCAGCCTAAGCAAGCCCAACAATGGAAATCTGGCTTTTAAAAATAGGCACTAAAGTACCAAACTTAACAAAAATAATTTACAAGGGACAAACACTGTGAAATCTCTGCCTTGTGAAGACTATCACAGAATATAATCTTTATAAAATAAGGATTTAATAACAAAAATAGAAATACTGGAAAGGGGGGAAAATAAGACAAAATGTTCAAAAGAACAAAAAAAGGTTTGTCTAAAAGAACCACAAATTCTAAAATAACCCAAATTCAGAATTCAGTAAACAGTCAAGAATATTCAGAAATCAGCAAAACATGAAATAACAATACTAATTTTCTAAGCTCCAATGTAAACTCAGTGCCCTACTATTGGATTTTCTTTCTTGTTATTGTATAAAGCCAGAAGGAAGACCCAACAGCAGTGACATCAACCCCTCTTGGGGTTTCACCCAGAATGAAGTTTCTAGTATTCCCTTAGGTATGCATGTTTGGCACTATTTACATTTTTATACAATTATTTTTTTTGGTCTTGTACTTTTAACAACATATTTCTTAATTAATTTAGCCATTTCTTTAGTCCAGGCATCCCCAGCTCCGGTCCTGGAGGGCCCCAGTGGCTGCAGGTTTTAATTCTAACCCTTTTCTTAATTAGTGACACATTTTTGCTGCTAATTAACTTCTTTTGAATTAATTTTATTTGACCAGGGGGGTATTTTTCGTATGTGGATTACTCGTTTTTAGCCGGATGTAATTGTTGACGATTTGGCATGATCCTGGATCTGTTGGTTTTTCAAAACTCTTGCTGGAAGTGTTGTCATAACAACACATCCTAATCCTCAAACCTGCTCGGAGCAGGTTTGTTCTACGTAAACAAGGATTAGCTCACACACGTAATCGGTGTCCGTGCGTGGAATTCATTCAGTCATGGCTTCGCCGTTCATGAATGAGCGACCAATTGATATCGGTGCGCAAATTATAAGATGAGAATTTCATATAGAGAGGAGTTTGCGCGATCAGCAAGATCCTTTATTGCTTCTGGAGGAAATTCTTTTCGAAACATACCGCTTTAGCCGAAGGGGAATATTGTACCTCAAAGATTTATTACCACCTTATATTAGTAGTCAAACTAGGCGAAGTCGAGCTCTCACAACCACACAGACAGTATGCATTGCTTTGAGGTTTTTTACAAGTGGCACTTTTTTATATACTGTAGGCGATGCGGAAAATCTAACTAAAAGTGCAGTTTGCCAGGCAATTCATAAAGTCTGTTTGACTCTGAAATATTTCCCTCGGGTTTTCATAGTGTTTCCTGGACACCTGCGTGTGCAGACAATAAAAGAGGTGTTTCATGTCATTGCAGGTAGGTAATACACAGGCTAAAACACCCACAGTTCCATAAAGAATCTCACAATCAGCCTAACATTCTCATTACCCAGGATTTCCAAATGTGATTGGGGCACATTGGACTGATCACAGTGGAGTTTGATCAAACATTATTTGGAAAATGTACCTCTCCTCCTGATGAATAATCAGACACAGTGTCTTCATCAAGTATTTGACCTTCGTCAATATCTCGTAGGTCAGACACAAGTTCTAGGGATATGACATTCCCTGCAACTGACCCAACAAAAAAGAGGGCTATATGGAACATACCTATGGCACACATTGAGGACAAATATATGCAATGACCATCCTTTACCAGAAATGAAGTGACCACTGCATCCTGCCACTGGTTCTGGGGAGGAGCTTCCCCCTGGAATGCCCTCAGAAACAGGGCGATGGGCATTTTGCTGGTTAGCCAACTCTTTGTGGACCTCCACCTGTTTTTTGCTTGTCTGCCTTCTTATTAGCTTTAAAAATTAGTGTTTCTTATATTATATATGATTATTTATGTCAACAATTCTTTAAATAGTTATATATACCAATATTTACCAGTTTGAAGTATATTCTTTTACTTCACTTTAACCTGTTCCCATGTTCTCCTTGTGCTCACGTTTGATTTGGAATTATGACATATTAAATAATAATTAATCTGACACATAGGAAATGAAACGCTGCATTCAGTAAGTACAATGCACACTACTTAGCGTTTAATTTGTCAGCCACTTTTTGCCAGCGGTCTTTTCTGGTTTTTCTGCTATTGCAGTGTTACCCTTGTGCATATTAAATCTTGAAATTCTTCATGTCCTTCGAATAAAAGGTCCTGCTCCGCTTGTGTGAAAAAAAAAATGCTCCCGTTCTTTCGTCATTTTGTTACAGCCTATCAAAGACTTGCTGATCATGTTTTCTAGACTCAATATATATGGGCTTTTCAATCAGCGCGGGCACGCGCATTCATCTCGGATGATTATATCCAGCTAGACTAATCTACTACACCGCTGCGTTTGAAAAATCGATTTATCCCGGATGAGTTTCACTGACATTAACTCATCAAAGATGAGGCATCTGATCTCGGATGATTTAAGCGACGTACTGAAAATACCCCCTATGTCTTGAAGACTTAGACCCCTTAATTGTTTCTTTTTCCTTAATTAGCAGCCAAACAATAATGATATATAAAATGAACTGAAACATTTCCTGCAAACTTTGTCAATCATGCAATACCTGAAAATAAAGAAAGGTGAAGGTCTCAGGAATGTTGATCTGCTCAGGTCTCCAAAACTTTTTAACAGTGCTCTTAGAAATGAGAAAATCAACAATTTTGGAAATGTATGCTATTGCAAAATGAGAGCAGCAACAAGCCATGGAATTAGAGAACAAGTTTAATTAACAACAAGACTTGGCGCCTAATTAAGCAACTGGATGGAGTGAAATTGGTTGGAATTTGAGACCCTGACCTAGATGGTATTCTGTTGGCTCACTCACTTCACATTTTATTTCTATTTGGGAGCCATTTAAGGAAAGAAATGAAGCAATTCAGAGGAACGATGAAGAAATTCAGGGGAACAAATCTTAAAAACTAGTCAATTAAAATTAATTTAAAAGAAGTTAATTAGCGGCAAAAACAGTGCACTAATTAAGTTAGAATGAAAAACTGCACGCTACTGGGGCCAGGACCGGAGTTGGGTGCCCCTGCTTTATTTAGTCTTTTCACATTATTAAAATATCTCAAAAGTAATACCATGTTATTTATAAATGCACTATTTTTATTTTTCCTTTTAAGTATTATCTAGTTGTTTCCTCATCCTCAAAAATCTGCTTTCTCTAAATTATAAATCTTTGTTTTAGTGTACATTTCTGTAATTTTAAAGGTAATTTGAAATTCATCCATTCTGTGATTGATGTTGCTGATAGAATCATTTTTTAAGTTTCTCTTACTCTGCCTTTATCAGTGGAAGCCAAGTTAAACGTTTCATTGAGATTCTGAAGAATGCAGTGGCAGGTTTTGGGAGGTGACTAGCAGGAAAAGCTAGAAGGGGAGCTGCACACTTCGAAAAGTTGCAGTTCAAAGCTACTAAACGGACCCTTTGTAAGGCTTTGACACAAGAACATACTTTTGAAAACAGTGGCAATGCTCCCACCATGACGAGTCAGACGAGGAGAGTTTCAAAATGAATAATCTGATGGTAAAAAGTCAGTAAAACTAGCTAAGGGGACGCGGGAGAAGGAGATCGATGACCTGGTGGCAATGTGAAAACAGTTCTGCAAGTTTTGGAGATAACCAGGGTAGCCTGAAATGGGATGAGTTAAGAGGAAGGATGGCAAATCTAAGGAGAGCTGAGCACATTCAGTGATCGAGGAAAAGGAAAGATAAAGAGAGCATATTTTTTCAGGATCCCATTCAGATATGTGTGTGGGCTCCACAAGCAGAAAGCTACTGGAACACTTGAAGTCACCGAAGAAACAGCTGCATAATATGATCCATGGTAAATTCAGTGACTCTGCAAGGAAAAATCCATTGGAGTCATCAGGATACTTGCCCAAGCCTGCAGAGCCATCAACTCTGCTTGACATGTTTCTCCCCAAACTTAGTAATTTAGCAAGTTCATCTGCTACAGGGCCAAATGGAACTCCGTACAAGTTGTACAAAACTACTCCTGAAATCTATCACCCTCAAGTACAGGCAAAAGAATGTAAGGCTAGTGATGAAGCTGAGCGACTCCTCTGATACGGCAATGAAGAGCATGAATGCCTGAGTAGGGAGCTGCAGAGGAGACAGGGCAGTGTCCAGGTTTTAGAACCAGGAGGTAATGAGCAGGGTTAATACAGGGCAGGCAGGATGGGGTGGGGTGGATGGGGTGATCCACTCAGTCTATGATCAAAGGCCAGAAAGAAAAGGAAGAAGAACTTCATCATCACAGAGATGACCAGGGAAGAGCATGAGGATTAAAGTGTGAAACCAGTAGCACAAGTTCAACAGGAAAAGTAGGTGACGTAGGATTGAATTGTGAGCCAAGGGTAAACTGAGCAGTACTTATGGAAGCTGCCACAGGCTCAGCTCAGTTTCCTTATCAGAGCTACCTTCTTCACACTGCAAAGCCCCCTGTATCTCCAGCAGTGATTTGGCATAGAGCAAGCCTGTGACCTATGCAAGACCAGCAATACCACCCTTTAGTACAGTATATACTGTCTGGCTATAAAATCTCACTGGCACAAAGTTGTTTCAGATAGCAGCATGTCCAGGTGCTCAAGAAGCTGGCAAACGTGGTGAAGGAAGGTGAAGGTGAAGGAAGGACAGCCCGAAGGCAGCCATGAGATCCCAGTAGCAAACCAGCAAATCTCTTTTCAGAGGGAGTGAGAGTCCATGGATAGCTGTAGCAGAAAGCCAGTACCAAAACATCTGGCTACAGCAGTGGAGTGGAAGATGGAAGTGGACATGGGCAGGCAGCTCCATTACCCATTGGAGACCTGTAGCACCACACTGCAGCTAGACATGATACTGTGGGCTACAACTGTAAAATATGTGCTTCTTGTTGAGCTCACAGTGCCATGGGTATAAGGGATAGAGGAGGCACATAAGAGAAAGAGAATAGAATACTCAGACCTGGTCACAGAGCGCAGATGGTGTATGAAGCTCTCCCTGGTTGAGGTGTAAACCAAAGGATCTGTGGGCCTATCAACAACATAACTGTTCAAGGCCTTGTGTTTACGGGGAGGCAGCCTGCAGAATGCAACCAGGGAATTGTTGGAAGAAGCAGAGAAGGCAAGTTTTTGTTTGTGGCTGAGGAGGAGTGACAAAGATTGGGGAGTGAATAACTCCTGAGGAAAGCTGTAGGGGCCGTCAGGGAGACATCCATTTTCACTGCCCCACCATCAGGATATGTTCTGGGAAAAGGGGCATAACATCAGGGAATGGATGTCCCGAACTGGTTACACTCCAGCTAACCAAGCAGACACGGGTGTAGCAGGAATACATCTTCCTGTGTGTGTATGATCATTACAAAAGATAAGGTTTACTATATACAGACATTATTCTTTGTTCCACTGTAACAGTAAGTTCAGTCAAGCATTAATTTAATTTTTCCTTCTGTATTTTCAAAAGTGGTTTGTAATCTGTGTTTCCAAATTTAAAAACTGTCATGATCACCACATCCTCTTAATAGCACATAAGCCTTATTTGGTTAAATAATATGCTCTTGTATGAGCTATAATAATTTAATGGTCTGGAGCAAATTTCAATCACTAAATCTCTAGAATATCTAAACTTTATTTCTTACTAACCAGATCCATGGTGACTCTGACATGTTTTCTTCTTTGAGTAGAAGATGTTGATCTTTTAAGCCTGAATATATTTTTTGGCATATAATACCATACTCCCATCTAATCTACTTTCGCTGTCTTGCATAGCAGACAACACTGAGGTCCTATTCTTGATGATGCCTGCACAGGCTGACTCTCTCCTTTATTCATTTTTGTATCTTATATTTATTATAAAATGCCCAGTGGGACCTGGGTGGGTTTTTGTTCACAAAACCCCAGAAATGTATTTTCTGAACTGGAGATTTTTTTCCCTTTCCCCACCTACCATCTAACCCATAGAATAATTGTTTATTTGATTATGTCTTTTTTTGTTTTGACTTGCTACCATTTGTAAAGCACCTTGAATTATTCTCTGTATTGAAAGGTGTTATATGTTGTATATATATATATATGTATACATGTTATGGCGGTTGTTTAGACCTTTGATATAAAAATCCTCATCATCATTTTGAGGTGTTACTGGTATTACTTCCTCTTATATTGACACCTTACATAGAGCTACTTTTATAAAAAAAATCAGTTGTTCTGACAATTTCTGTAAATAATATGAATACAGAATAATCATTCTTAATCAACATCAGTTTATTTAGCATGGTGTCCTTTTCCTAAAAGCTATAGGGATGCCAGTTTACATGCCTGGTTACTTTCTATGTTTAACTTATAGCTTTCCACCAGATTTTAATGAAGTTCCATTATGGTTAATTCTTACATCCCTATATGATTAAAATATCAATTGTATATTTCCTTGTTCTCATGACAATTATTCTGGTTGTCCCTTTCATTTATCTCCTTCATCATTCTCTGCAAATAGAGCACTTATATATTATCATAATATCAGATTTCATTTGGGTGCTGTAATGGCAGCAAGGTGAATCATTTTAACAAGTGCTATATGTAATATAGAATTTTGACAAAATTAAACCTTATGTTCATGTTTTATTTATTTCATATTAAGCTATCTGAAATGTATGGCATTTATTAAAACAACAGTGATCACAAACACAAAGAAGAGTAACACATTCTTTCTATTAATAATGACTTTAACACTAAATCAATATAAATTGTTTTGTTTGTATTATTTAATTTTAAATATATTTAAATATATTTTGCTTCTAAAACATACTGTATGCAATATTAGTACATAATATATAAATAACTGCTCATGATCAATACATCAGATCGGGTTCCACATCTCCATGCATTACTAAACAGTGGAGCTGATGTTTATTTTTTAATATTATATCATTCAAGTGGTATTATTCTGCCATTGTTACTATGTGTCAGCTGTTTTTACAAGTTAAACATTTATTAAACTAAATTCATTTATATTTTTTCAATGCCCTGTGCTCTATTTAAAACAAGCAAAAACATATTTTTCAAATGCATATTCTCAATAAACTCTACTATATAGTAGTGACCTATGCAGATTCAGCTCCTATCTTGTGCCCAAAGCTGCCAAAAACTCCTTGCCCCAGCAGGCTAAATGGAATGAGCAAGATGATAAAATGAATGGTTAGGCAGATGAATGTATGGATTCTCTAATAGTTTTGTTTTTCAAACCCATGGTGATGCATCTGCTCTAATGATGTGCCTGCAGTAGCAGGCAGAGAATTTATCCTCTTCAGTCTTGAACAGAGAAGGCTATATAAGTACCAATCCCAGATCTACAAAAATTTTAGTTAATCCAAAAAATTCTATACACTAAGTAGTGGAATGTGCAGAGTCAAGGACAAAAAAAATCAAACTCACGTTATGGATAGACACCAGGAAGCATTTATTTACATTTGTTCATCTTGAAGAAGCTACAGAGTCTTATAATAAAGACATGGAAACCATGGCAGTCTTTAAAAGTGTATGGATGATCTAGATGAAGATGTGTAATGTAAGTACATTAAGAAGTATTGCTGTCTCTGAGATCTATTTCCCAGGATTTAAATTCCAGACTTGGTCATTGTTGGTGTAAGTTTGTTTATTCTCATCATGTCTCTATGGGCTTTCCTCCAGGTATTCTGGTTTTCTCCCACACCAAAAGAAATGTGTAGGTTTGGTTAATTAGTGATTTTAAAATGGCTTGTGTGTATGTGTGTCTAGTGATGGAGGGCCTATTGCCCTTCACAACTCTAAATTTGTGTAAACAGCTTCATAAATATTAACTGATGAACTAATGGTAAACCTTAGCAATAATTACTAATAGAATACTGTAGATTCTTCTTGTTTATAACATTTATCATGTATATTTCTTATATATTATTTTATGTTATTCATACATTCAAGAGGAAGGTGCAGCAGCAAGTTTTGAAAAAGGTAAATTTTATTCTTTTAGTGAGATGGCCTAGGTTACAGTAATGGTGCATTTTCTGCCAGACATGAGGATTTACCATATTTCACACTAATTTGTCAATGCCTTTCCCATTAAGTGTTTCTTTGTGTTTTCTTCTGGTTTTAAAAGAATTATATAGCATTTTGGAGCAAAAATACAGAGTAGCAAACCAAAGCTTGAAGTTAAAATAGCAAAGATTTCTACTGCCACAGTATACTTTCCTGGGGAACTGATGTACGCTGGGATAAAAGAGATCCAGACAGCACAAAACAAAAGCATACTAAATGTGATGAATTTTGCTTCATTAAAGTTGTCAGGTAATTTCCGAGCCAAAAATGCCAAACTAAAACACATGGCAGAGAGAAAGCCAATATATCCTAAAACTGCATAAAAGGCTGTGGGTGAGCCCAAATCACATTCAAAGATAATTTTCTCTTTGTATAACACCATATTTTTGTGTGGAAATGGTGGTGAAATTATCAGCCATAATGCACAGATCAAAACCTGGATGAGGGTAAAGGCTAAAACACTTAACCGCTGTTGAGTTGGCCCAAACCATTTCATAATGTTATTTCCTGGAAGTGTTGCCCTAAAAGCCATTAGTACCACAATGGTTTTTGCCAGAATACAAGAAATACAAAGAACAAAAGTGATGCCAAAGGTTGTGTGACGAATGGTGCAGGACCATTGAGAGGGCTCACCAATGAAAGTGAGGGAGCAACTGAAGCACAGCATTAATGAAAGTAGAAGAAGAAAACTTAGTTCAGAGTTGTTAGCTTTAACAACAGGGGTTTCCTTGTAATAGAAAAAAATAGAGGCTACAAGGGCAGTGAGTGTGACACCAAATAGGGAGCATGTGACCAGAATTATACCCATGATTTCACCAAATGACAAAAATTCTATTACTTTTAATACACAATGATCTTTCTGTTCATTTGAATTGTAATCCAATGGACAGCTCATACAATCAATGGAATCTGTAGGAGAATAAAAAATGAAAAGAAAATACATGTTATGGAATAAGCAAAACCCTCCAATACTAAAAGAAAAAGAAATATTCCTACTGGTTTTGAATATTTAAAGGGCGATTCATTAGGTAAGGATACTTGTGATCAGTTTATTTTTCACTATTTTAACCCACTACTTTTCCCATATGTTTCTATTTTATCATTTCTGGGGGAATGGGCAGGTTAGCATTTTCAACAAGGCTTTCTCCATCAATCAAAACTGGTATTGCCAAACATGTCCAGAAACGCAAGATGACCAAAGGTAACGAGGAATCAGAGTTTGATTCAGGAGGAGACAGCCAGAAGGCACACAAATTACAATGCCCAGTGTCAAGGAGATATTTGAGATTTTTTAAGGCCTTGAAAGTAGAAAGAGTGTAGTTCATGTTCTTGCACAAGAGTCCTTTGGAGGACATGTTACAGGTTTATAACAGTCTCTCTGTGTATAAATCATTCAACCAATACAAATCCTTTTGTTATTCAATTCAATACAACTGCTATTTATATTTGCTTACTTTTCTTAGTGTATATACTTATAGTGAACATTATTTTTCTTGTATTTTTTTCGGTAATTTAAGTTAAGTAAATCTTAAAATCTAAACTGTTAAACCATTAGACAACTTCTAACTTTTACTTTACAAAACCTACTTGTTACATTGCTAAATTCTCCTTCAGCACATGGAACACAGTCAAAACAGCAAATGGGTTTTCCCTTTTGAACAGCTTTTCGTGTGCCTGGCAGGCAGTCATCACTGCAGACTGATCTGGGAATCTTAAAAATTAATTATTTAGTGTTAGAAAACAAATTAAGCACTCACTAGTATGTAGTATTTACTAGACAGTCTGAAATAGTTTCTAATGACCTTCTTACCAGCTGCCAAATTTACATTTAATGACTTCAATTACTTAATTATATTTTACTTCAGGGATTAACTAACTATAGTACACAATGTAAAATGTGAGCTCAGTAGTTAATGAATGTATATTTATTGTGGTAGTATATAATTTGATTTTGCTCTCATAATCTCTTTGCAGTGCAGTTTTACTGTTGACAGTTGTTTCCAGCCTAGGTGCAGAAGCAGATATGATGTATTTATGGGTCATTTATCATAACTCTAAAATTGCACATAACAATAAGTTAAAAGAGAGTAGGATAATCTAATATTTGCATGTGTCCCATTGAATGTGTCAATTTAAAATTATATTTGACATATATAGTAAATCCTCTTTGTACAAGATATGGCATTTTTTCATAGCTAAAACACAAAACATACATGAAAAATGTAGAATTTTTTTTATTATGCCAAAATGTTAATAAAAATTTAACAAGTTAGGAAATGTAGACATGGAGTAACAATCAGGTTCATTCTGGGACTTAATTAACTGATTTGAAACTTGGAGCATTTAACATTTTATTAGTTACTTCATCAAACAGTCAGTTATCACATTTTTGCAGTGGCATGCAACAGTAAATACATGCTTTTAAACAGGACTTTTGATGTAGCTCAAATAGATTTGTGTTGGCTCAATAACCTTCACAGACAGCAAATTCCAATTCAAGTGATGAAAAAATTAATCAATTGATGAGCGATTGTTAGTTGTTGGTGGTGGAGGGTCTGTGACCAATTGTTGTTCAGATTTCTTAAACAAAACAGCTTTGAAAAAAGTACCAGTAGAGATTTAAAATTTCTGTTAAAGTCTCAAGGTAAAATTGTTGGCTGCTTTGGGCTATGATGGAGAACAGGTCCGAAGTTTTGCAGATAACACATTTTATAAATATTGCATTATTACAATGTGCAGATAATGCAGCCAGGAGGTTTTTAGTGTAACGTAAATACTGAGTATATATTTGTTCACTCTATGTTTATGGAGCAATGCTTAATATAATTTCTTTTCTACTACATAGATGACTTTTTTTAAAAACTATTACAGTTAACTGACATCAAGCGACAGGAGAAGCAAGCTGGTATACCAGCAGTGCTGTTTGCACATGGCGAGTGTTTCTCCTGGTATTTAGCTAACTTGCATTTCAGATCCTTTTAGCCGTTAGTAGCAGTTATTGGACAAATAAAACAGAAAAATATAAAAAATATATAAGATGACCTGTCTTTTGGTAAATATGAAACAGTAATCACACAGAATGTTTCTCTTTTTAAGATATATGAGTTTGCTAATTCACCACTTTTGAATGTGAATTTCAAGATGTCTCTGTAAACAAAATATATTATCTTTATGTCTCTTTAGAGTGTGAAATTGAGTGTAGAAATTAATAAAGAATTAAAAACATTATACACTGTATCTTTAGAAGACTACCAAGCTTCCATATTCTATATACCATATACAGTATTCCTTGATTGGTTTATTGTTAATTTATTAGTCAATCCATTAATTAAGTAACTGAATTATTTTTTCAGACCTCATTTGCTGAGTGCTCTCTGGTTAGTGCAACTTCAGTACTGATAAGTGATCCTGATAATGATAAATGTATATTCAAATATAGTCTATTTTTGCATATAATCTACTGTATGTAATATTTAGACTTCTAACAGAGATTTAGAAACTTGTCTTTATAAGGTACTGTTACTGCATACACTCAGAATTACACTACAGTATATACGCTAATAAGTCTATTGATTCATATTTTTCTTTTACTTATGGTTTTCATCTCCACCACAAAACAAAAACAGAATTTGATAAGTGAACAGTCATGCAGCACTTGTAAAAAGAGTACCAAGCATTCTTACCCATGTCCTGTTTCCTGCCCACGCAATGCTAATATTATTCATTATAAACTGGTGCCCATCAGGTAAAGATGCATCATAAATACCAATTTTAACAAATTTTACAGTCCCCAGATTATTCATTTGCCAGTTCACTAAGTCATATTTTGCTGCTGGATCACCATTTCTATCAAAATAAATATTTTCTCCATAGATGGTTGTGAAATTAACATTCTTTAACTGCTGAACCACCTAAAACCAAATACAAGCAATGTAAGATATACGTTTTATATATGAAATACATCTTTTATATTTAACAATAATATAACAATGGAGATAATTAGGATATAAATATAAGGGGTTAGATATACAGTATATATTATATTTACACACACTCACTCACAGAGGAGCGGATGCCTATGCTAATAGCACCAGTTATAAGCTAGAACACAGCGAGTTTAGTGCAAAAATCAAAATGTCATACCTGCCATGGCTCTACTGGTAATTCATTTTCACAGGTTTTGTTGCCTACAGCTACTTGTTCCTGTTTGCATTTCAAAAGACTATGCAATGAATATGCTACAGCATATACAGCCTTATAAACATTACTAGGAATTCTTAGTTCAGTCACATCAGTATACTCGTTTTTCATTTCTCTTACATTTTCCAAACCCGTACATTTTGATGCATTGGTATTTGAATTCATTGAGCAGCTGAAAAGAGTTTCCCAAAACTCATTTATCAAAGCATTGCCAGGAGTGTCAGATGGGTTTACATTTAGCATATAGTCTTTTAATCCAGGTATCAAGGAGTCTGTAATGGCAAACCCAATTGCACCACCAAGAATCTGATAGACCTCTTCAGTTGCAAAGGTTCTTGCTGAAATCCACCCTTCACTTCCAATCCATTGTAAACCTGTAACATTCTGCAAAGTCAGTTCTTTCAATAGTATGTCCATATCCAATAAAGAAAGAAAAGCTACAATCACCTTAGAAGATGATTCTTTTATAACACGTGCAGTTTTTATAATTTTTTCTCTTGGGTAACTAATGTACACAGCCTCTGTATATTCAATACATATCCCTTCCTGCTGAACAGCTTGTATAAAGGTAGCCATTCCTAGGTTACCATAATCGTTGTCACTTCTCACTGTCCCAATCCAAGTCCACCCAAAGTGCTTCACAAGCTGTGCTAGGGCTCGGCTTTGGTGATAGTCACTTGGTATTGTCCTGAAGAAAGTTGGGTACTCCTGTTTGTTACTAAGACAAGCACAGGTCGCAACATAGCTTATCTACAGAAATGAAAACATGTTGGAAAATATTAAGATGTTATGTTATTTTCTTTCTGTGCTTTTACCTTTCAATTAAAAAAATATCCAACGCGAATAAGTCAGGAAAAACAAATACACATACTTTTAGTGTGAATATTTACAGTGTGTAGAGCAGTACACTTCTTAAAATATTTATTTAAGGCATTTTAACAATATATACAAAATAAATTGTTATATATGTTCCACTTATTTTAAGAAAATGAAAAAAATTACAGTAGATAAAGAAGTAATCTAGTCTGTAAATGGATATCAATGCAGCACTATTTCATTTTCTTACCAATGGTATGTGAAAGGACCGAATTACTCTGGCAACTCCAATGGTGTGTGAAGAACCTGACATCCCTATGATAGCATGAACATTTGAGGATTTCTTGCAAGAAGTGTCAGAGAACATGTCTTCATCAGGAGCGTTCATTAAAGCCATTGCAGCTCTTATACCCAGTTGAATTGAAGTACAAGCATCATATATTCTGTAGCCAACAGAAACTCCAGGTAGTATATCTGAACTGTTGTTAATTTCTTCTACAGCAAAGATCATAGCTTTAGCAAGCTGGAATTCCCTAAAATTTAAACTTACCAAAAAAAAAAAAACAGTCTTTATACGCTGTCAACAAAATGTAAAAATATGTGTTATATGTGAAACATCTTATTCACTAAAGTCAATACACTTTATCATTATTAAATATACTCAATGAAAACCTCAGAATTGCAGGCACAGTAAAACAACCATGTTTATCATTGCTGGCACTAAAATACCACAAAGTCAGGTTTAGTTCAAGTCAAATTTGCAACAAATGATTTTAGTTAAATGCATTTTTCACATTATACAATACCACTGTGTGCAGTACATGTCAATAATTAATTTTCAATGAAACATAAAGGTTTTTTAAACCACTAGTAGAAAATCTTAATATTAAATATCTTATTTTTATGTGACCAATTTTTTATAGGTACAGAAAAAAAATCACCATTAATTTTCTATTAAAAATATAAAGAATGAAAATAAACTGAATCAAAAATGTTATAAGGCAATGCTGTAATTTATAAATAGTACTGTATACATGCTATTTCAGCAAAAATGTACATTTTTGTGCATAATCATTTACATTTTTTTTGCTGCATTAAACCCAGTATGTATTTTTTTTACTTTTATAAATCTGACACTTATTAATTCTCTTGTGTTAATCTGCAACACCCTGTAATTACTTTTTAATATGCCTTCTTACCCTTTACACTTAGGTAGTACAGGAACATCTTTAAATGCATTCTTGGTGTTTTCAAGACCATGAAAAACAAATATCCCTCCGATTATAATGTCTCCTTCCTTTGTGAAAACAGGCATTGCTGGGCTTGCTAGCAGACGACAGGTAGGCTCCTCTGCCCTTATTAAAATAGCAAATAACATCAATGCAGTTTGTAGCATTTCAGGTTTATTTTTTATAGTACATACTGTGTAAAGCTGTTTTCTGCTGCTGGTTAAATAAACTGATGTGGATGACGTGGCTTAATAAAAACAATGTCAATATGCACTTTGTACAAGTGCATCAATTCTCCAAGGTAAAATACACCTCTGTGATCTGCTTCACATTAAGGAACAGGAGGAGTGCACTCAAGTGTCTCTCTGCTTCTGAAGTAAGAAGCAAGAAGTTATTTTTAGAAGCTAGAAAGCTTTCTGACATTGACATTTTTTAAAAACATTTTGAAATATTATATCTTCATTAATATTAACATTCTTTTAGTAACATTTGTTAAACCCTAATTTTAATGTAATCACACGGTAATCTACATATACGTATGTAAAATTATATGCACTAATTTTCTAACCTATTAATTCACTTTAAGGTCTTGATGAGAATGAAGAAGTACATTAAGAGATTCAATCCTTACCGTCAGAAGGAACAGATTATTTGCAGACTCAACAGAGTCCAGTTTGATCAGTTTATTTTCATGTCTTTGAATATTTTACCAAAATTCTATATTTCAGATATGTTTTCCATAAATATATATTAGACCATGGAGTCTGCACTTAAGATATGTTGTTCAATTTTTAGTTATTTTAATGGATAGACTGAAGGATTTATAATAAAAGTCAAACATCCTTAGCTCGACCTTCATCGTAGAATCTTTAGAAACTTGATTGTATGGGATGTTACTTGCTTTTAATAAATTCAATAAAATGAAAAAAAAAATCTTTAGAGTTCAATCATTCAATAACAAGTCCATATAGATTTACCAACACTCAAAATGTCAATGTACACAGTATTTTTTCATTGCTTTATTATTCTCAAGTTAATGCTGTTTTGAACCCAAGGCCATTTGAGTTAGTACCAGTCTGCGTGACATCATTTCATATGACTGGAGATATTGTTTGAAGTGCTCAGTATTGATATGTTGAATACAACAAGGCAACTTCCGATTAAAAAGAAGTAAAAAAATATTTTTTCACTTTTTGCCTGCTATTTTAATTTGCATTAAGAAAAGCTGATAATGAGCTTGCCAGACAATTGCAAACAAATACAATCACAACATTGATTGCTAGTCAGTAACTTGAAAAATGTTCGCAGTGAATCCACTTTTATTGTCAAGACATGTCTCCAGAATACCGTTATCAAGAATTTGAGGTAGATAATAGAAAAAAAAAATATAAAACAAATATTGACATAATTGGCAATAATGGTCTACAATGAAAATTGTGAGTTGGTATTTATACATAAATGACAGGTCAAGTGCTAAATGTTCTTAACTCAAATATATAGTCACTAAAAAAGTTAACTGATTAGGTTACAAAAAAAAAGTAAAAAAAGCACATGAAGTTCATTAGTTGATTTTTTTTATTTTAAATACACTTACATATTACAGTAAATCCTTTCCTTACCTGAGTAATTTAGAATGCCACACAGCAATGCATCACTAAAGGCAGTTGTTGATGAAAATGTCAACACTGAGTACAGTATAGTAACATCCTTGTGTTGAATGTTATACTTGTTACACAAAGCTATTTTTTTCTATTTGTTCTCTACTCCTAACCACCTTACAATATTTGAGAAACTTCTTGTTTTCATGTAGGTTTCCTGTAGGTTTTCCCAAATTCTCACACATTCCAACAATAGGCATATTAGGTGAACAAATCTACTGTATATTGATCAAGTCTTAGTGAGTTTGGGTGTGTAAAACAGAATGGTCCTGAACAGGGTCACAGAGGTGCTGAAGCCTATCCCAGCTAGCATAGGGGGCAAGGCAGGATCAAAACCTGGACAGGGTGCCAGTCCATCACAGGGTGAACACAGACACATATCCCAACCTCACATTAGAGTCAATTTAGTGTTGCTAATCCACCTAACCTGCATGTCTTTGGACTGTGGGAGGAAACCCCTGCAGACATGGGGAGAACATGCAAAATCCACACAGGGAGGACCCAGGTCACAAATTTCAGTCTCCTTACTGTGAAGCAGCAGAACAACCACTATGCCACTGTGCTGCCACTGTGCTGCCCCTGTATTAAAGTGTCTGCATTCACTTGTTTAATCTTTGTAAATTATACACATTAAAACATGATGAGCACACACAATAAAGGACCATGACTCTTGTTTTGTAAATTCTCTACATTGGTGCATTTTTTTTCAATTTTCCTCCATGACATTAAAAAATTTATGTTACTTTACATCTTTATTAGCTCAGGTGGCACCATTTGTGCTGCCTTATTTCTATGTATCTACTTTCAAAACCATTTGCAGAACAAAAAACTTTACTCTGTTTTCCAAGAAGTTATTCATGAAGACCAGGGGTTTCATGCATAACGCCGTGTGTAGAATTTGCACTATAACATGACGTAAGCACAAAAGCCGAAATGTGCTTACGAAGGTTATTATAGTTAACGAAAACTAAAATCAAAACAGAAACTATTATTAAAAAAACATTTTCGTAAACTGAAATAAAATAATTAACAAAACCAAAATGAAAAACTAAAACTAAACAAAATTATTAAAGTAGATGGAAAGACTAACTGAAATAAAATAATAATTTACTAAAATATTTTTAGTTTTCATTTTTGAATGAATATTTTTACCATTAGTTTTTAACCCTTGTAAGTTTTAACTCTAAAACAGAAAGTCATCCACCACGAGCCGTCTCCGCCCATATTCATCCAGTGGATGGTGGCTGGTGACAGAGGGCGGCTGTTCACACAGCATTTGCGGAGACAGAGCAAGCTGAGTGCGGGTGCGTAAAGCGTATGAAATAGAATGCGATTTGCGTGCCGCCTTTCTTTGTGCTTGTTTTATATCAATATGTAATTCAAATGGCTGAAATCAGAATGTGCTGGTCAATAAAAACTTTACCATATGGACAGAAAAATCACGAGTGAGTGACGTTTCAGTTTATTTCTCAGGTGACTGCTTTTTGTTGACAGCAATTCACCTGCCACTTCGCACAGGAGAAATTGTTTTTACTTTCTCATATACGAAGTATAGAGAAAGTATAGTAATCA
Organism: Erpetoichthys calabaricus; assembly: GCF_900747795.2. Lineage (NCBI taxonomy): Eukaryota > Metazoa > Chordata > Cladistia > Polypteriformes > Polypteridae > Erpetoichthys > Erpetoichthys calabaricus. The sequence goes on along the minus strand of NC_041395.2, from coordinate 131,755,555 downwards.
TGAAAAAATTCGACCTCGACATTTTGATGAATCTTGACGTTATAGACCTCCCAGAGTCCAAAAATACAGTTTTTTGGAATTGTGAGTGTGTGTGCACGTGTGTGTGTGTGTGTGTGTGCATGTGTATGTTTGTGTAAACACGATAACTCAAAAACACAACTAGATAGATGGATGAAATTCGGCATGTGGTTGTTACACCACAATTGTAGATCTGTATTAACTTTTGGGCCAAATCCATCACCCGGAAGTGTTACTTTACCTGAACACATATGATTTTTTAAATTTTTTTATTTATGCAGCTGCAGAGTCCGATTTATTCAACATTACTTTTATAATAATTGTTCAATGCAAAGAATTATTATTATTATTATTAATATATTATTAATTTGATTTGTTGGTGATGGTTCCTTAATGTACAGAATATAAAAATATAATCATTGTCTTGCGGTTTACTCCTCAAATATCCATATCTGAGTATACAAGAAAGTCGAGGGGAGACCACTCCCGATTTTTGAAAATAAAATGGCACTGATCGAGAGACTGACTAGGTCATCATACAAGATCAGCATATTGTTGCTGACCAACCACTTTTGCTTTAAAAACATCGTTTAACAATGAAGCATTACAAACAATTAAAGGTAGAAAGTCTGACAAGTGATGAAAAACTAGACATACTAATAGGTTTTTGTATTTATTTTATATTTATTAATTTATCTTTTTTAGTTCATATTCACAACTCAAAATACCGATATTTTGAAAGTAAACCATTAGCAGAATTATATTTTAAAATATGTGTCTCCCTTTTTTCAATGTTCTTCACACTCTCTCAAAATAGATAGTTGAAATATCATATTCTTTTTGTTCTTAACATCAGCCATATCATACATATTGTATGATATGTACCAGGGAGTTTTCCTGCCATACATTCAAACCTGCTGTGGTAGGCTCCAGGTTTCCTGTGATCCTGCTCTGGATAAACAGGTTTAGATAATGTATATGTTGTTCTTAATCTCAGACGCTGTCTCTGTTGTTTTATGCTTGTCTGTATTCCTATTTCTTACTCTTGTTCTGCTCATTATGGGTTTACTGTTCTTATGGTAGGCTATTCATGACTCACCACCTCTAACCTTCACACTACATGCTTGTTCTTCTTTGTTTCCCTCAATACAGCTACGTGGGTTCTGCACACTCATTCAAGTCTAAGAGCCCTGTTCTTCCTAAGCCCCTGTGATTTTCATGAGAAAATATTTTAAAAATTATACAATTGTGTAAAATTATTCATATTCAGTATCTAGTTTTGATTATGCTTGTTTTTATCAGACAAAAAACAAAACCAGATAGTAAACCAGGCAGTGTAGTAAGCTTCCACTAACATTAAACTCGTATTCAAATCTGTTAAGTGTATAGTTCTGTCTGATTGTGACACAAAACTAACTCCATGCCATAATTACTAAAGCTAAAACTGAAACTAATATATATAAAAATAAAATAGAAATGTCTTTGTGAAATAAAAACTAAACTAAAACTAAAAGTACACGATGAAGGAAAACTAAAACTACACTGAATTTCCAAGTAATGTCGGAAGAAATATAGAAATAAAAACTAATATAAAAAGGCAAAACTATAATAACCTTGGTGCTTACGCACAGAAAAATCCAGATGCAGGAATCTGTGCGTACGCAAACTTCCATGTTCTTCCGCTACATAAATCCTGATCAGCGTGAAAAGTAACGCTCGTGCACACGCCTGCTGTCCCGCCCCAACTCCTCGCAGAATTATGCCTCTTTGAATATGCAAAGCAATATAAATAGCCCTTAAGCTCAGTGTTCTGTGAAAAGACAATGGGAAAAGCAAGAGGGAAAATGGAAGAATTTCAGCGAATACCAAGTGGAGGCAAGGAAAAACGTACTATTGGTTTAAACAGTGATATAAACAACAAAAAGAAGCTAATCGACTGACATAGCGTGTCGGAGAAACTCGAAAGCTCAAGTTCACAAAGTCGCACAGTGCCCGAAATAAAAAAGAAGTTGTCAGATATCAAAGTCATCGTGAAAAGGAGAGACGTAGCCCACCATCTGAGTGTCATATGAAATCTTATTAGGGTACAGAGAAAAAAAAGGCACACAGTGGGGAAAAAGCAGGAAATGTCAACTTCAATCTTGAAATTTCCACTTTAATTACGTAGTTTATTTTGTCATTAAAGTAGAACATCATAAACTTCATCTTAAAATCGTTTAACCAGTTTCTCAAATCACATCGTAATTAAAGTAGCACGTTAAATGCTTTGTTTTGTATGTGTTCTTCTATGTGCTCTATGTGTGCGAATCACTACGTGCTTCTTAAACCGGCTTTCTCTTCCTCCGACAGGACATAGAATCCATTACATTCGTGATATTGCAGCTCTCTGAATAACTAAAATACTGAGATGTATACGTGATATAATTTTCATGATGATAGGAGTTAAAGCACGTTATTAAACATGGGAACACGGTGGCGCAGTGATTGTGCGCAACCTTCGATGAAATAATTTAAAGCAGCAGTACTCAGGGGTAGCTCTAGGCTCGTGGCGGCCCTGGGCAGAGAAAGAATCGGTGGTCCCTTCGCCCGTCAATATCAATATGGTATCTTATGCAAGGCGGATGGCCACGTCCGTTGCGTGCTCATGACACAAGTGTTTAACTTTTGCTGAAATTTGCCACTGCGCTTTTAGCTATGTCGTTAATTGCTCTTTCTGTTTTCTATTCAATATATATTGGCGTGGCAGCCCCAGGGATTTGGCGGCCCTGTGCACGTGCACAGATTGCACATGCCTAAGACTGCCCCTGCAGTATTGTCTCTTTCAAAGGTACTAACCTCCAATTCCTGTCCTTCCTTTTCTTTCTCCAAGTAACCGATCACCACACAATCAGCTCTGTAATAGACGTGAAGCCATCTGTAAGCTTATAACGCAGATTCTTCAAAACTTTTAAGGAACACTGAAATATCTTCGTAGTACTTGTTTAATTATTCTATTGTTCACGCCTGTCCCATTGAAGCATACAGAGCTTTTATCTGTATAATATAATAAACATATTTTGCTGCATTTCATCTTAAAAATGATATTGTCATCATATGTAAATACACGCTTTATAAAGTGGCTCAGGTTGTGCAATATTATAATTGTAGTGCAAGTTTACAGTGAGGTAATTGTACTTATAAGTCCAAACACTTCTACAAGGAGCAGCTGATGGACTGATTGAGTGCGTTTAGAGTTCTTGGAATGAAACTCTTTCTGAACTGCGAGGTCCGTACAGGAATGGTTTGAAGCTTTTGCCGTGTGAGAAGCAGTTCAAATAGGAAGCATGACTGAGGCAGCATGTGCTTGATGCTGTATACCGATAATTCTCTATCCGATCAGCTGCTCCGAGTGGTGCAGGGAGAGTAATATCGAAAAAGATGATCTGCTGTGGCAACCCGTAACGGGAGAAGCTGAAAGAAGAAGAAGAAGGTGCACTGAGAGTAACAACGTTAAAGCAGTTATGGTATTTGGAATAGTTTGACCATTCCGGGGACCATTATATTGTTACTGGTTAATTACAATCAGATGCATTAAACTAATAAACAATATGCGGTTAATTTCAGTGTATTTATAAAGCCGCTTCTGGGACGTGGATCTGAAAAAGAATGATAACCACACAGGAACAGTAGCACTGCTTTGACGCTGGGTGCCGCCAGTCTGCAAAACCGAGCAGAAAACTTGCATACGACAGGGTATGAGGTACCATGGAAATGTGCGTGGCTTTATGCCAAGTTTAGGTTTTATACATCTCAATTTGAACTTGGAAACGTTCTTACGCAACATTTTTGTGCGTACGCACCGCTTATATATGAGGCCCCAGATGAAAAGAACAATTGTAATGCTCATAAAATACATATGAAGTTTGCTTTAATTGTTCAATTGTCAGACTTGCTCTTGACTTTGGTTGTCCAAAAATTGTGCTCAGTGCTGCCACTCATTGTACTGTACTTTGTAATCTTCTACAAGAAGAGGAAGCAATGCACTGATCCGGTGCTGAATTACTGCCCCCACCTACTGGCATAAGAACATTTTTGACTTAGGATTAACCTCTTTAGCGTTTTGTTTACCTGAGGAAAAATGAGCCAAAGACAACTAGAAAAAATATTATTATGTGTAAGAGAAAAAAAAAGTAAACACCAAAATGTCTTCATATACAGTATACAGAAAAGATATGTCCAGTGTACACAGCTGAACTGATGCAGAAATAGCACATGTCCTTTGTGTGATATGTTTTGAATGTTGTAATCGGGACAGTAGAAGCATGTTTATTTGTGTTTTTTCTTATCGTTGCTTGCCCATTAAAGAGTAAAATATTAGTGCGTGAACGACATGATTGATGGTGCCTTTGTGTTATTTTAGACTACTACAGTGCAAGGGTTAGTGACTTCCACATTTCCCTTGACATGAACTTTGACAGTTGCTGCATTGAGAGCAGTGCTTAGGGGGCTAATGTTTTGGTTCTTCTTGCACTCGATTGCAATTATTTTGCCATTTTATCACACAGCTACTATCACACCACGCTGAAGCTTCATGTGACCAGTCATATCATGGTGATTTGCTTGTATGGTTTGATTTCATGCAACAGGTTCATTTTCTGTGTCAATGTCTGATTACTAATTCATATTGTGATCACTATTGCTTCATTCAAGCAATGGTTCAGTTTCAATTCATCCAGAAACTGCCTTTGCAGCTTTTCGTTTGTTATTGTGTTTTTAGGTGGAGGCTCTACCCCACTCATAAATATTGATGAGTTACCTTAGAGTAGCAAAACGACTGGAAATATTCATGATTTGTTGCAGAATAATGTTATTTCATTCCCCTCTAGATTGCAGCAGAATATTGTCATGATCACTCTTCAGGCTTAAAAATATAAAGCAGATCATTTCATATCATTCCAAGTGTGATTTGTGGTTAACCATAATTGCATAGATTTCTGAGTCCAAGTCACACTTAGGGCTAACATCAAAGAGGTTAAGCTGGGAAGGGCGGACCATGCCTGCCTTGCCACACCAAGGTACTGTTTCAGATAAGGTGAAACATTTAAATGAAAAGAGACAGAAACATAATTATATAGACCAGGGTTGATAATGTTAAGAACTCAAAGCATAGTAGACTGTTCAAGGAAATGAAGCAGAAAATCATCAGCGGATGACAACGTGTCAGTGACTAGTAAAATTTCTTAATCTGAGAGCAGGCTGTGATTAAAAAATCAAGTGAGCAGAAAGAATAAAGATGTCAAAAAGGAGAGTAAACAAAAATTGTTGTCAGAAGAACAAAGGCAAATATTGACCTTTTTTATTTGCTCCTAATTAACAATAAAGAAAAGTCAAGAGAAAAAATCATGAATCCGATGATAGGATTTTCAGGATACTACACCACCATCTTAAAATATGAATTGTGTAATGATGTCACACAGTGTTAGGCACCTATCACAAGCTATGAAATCTCAAATACTTGTCTTCTGATTCTGCTATGGCTTTGAGTCTGGTAGACTTACTCCTGTTAGAGTTTCCTCCAGTTTACAAGCTCCTTTTAATGATATAGGAAACTGTACTTACTTACACCTTGGCTTTCTTTGCAATTACTATAAAGAAAAGACCTGCACTTTTAAGGATTGTAATGGTCAGTCTGTCTTCCATTTTTAATTGCCCATTTCTCACCATTATTATAGCAATATACAGTGAAAAATAGTCCAAATAATGCATCAGAGGGTGTAGCAACATAGTTTGTTCCAATATTGCTTTTGTACAGACAGAGGGTTTGTAAGTAATCAACAGAAGATGGGACACCTGTAAGAATTGTTTACATCAACTTTCAAGTCTTATTTAACTTCCATTGCTCTAGAGAAGTTGTAAGTTGTTAACTCATTATTTGTTCCCTGGATAACTCTTCAAAATTGTATTATTTTTCAGTTTTTGGTAACCTAAACTTGAACTGGTTAAATTTTAAAAAAACTGGAAAAATGGGAGTTGTTCTAAAACTATTGACTGGTAGTGTATAAAAATGTTACATTTTCTTAAAGTGATTTTGAGAGTGTTTTTCCCATTATATGCTTTCTAGTATTTTGGTCTGGTTTAAATATTATTACATAACATTTTGGAACAAATATGCAAAAGAGTAATCCAAAACTAGAAGCCAATATTGCAAATATTTCAACTGCTACTGTATATTTGCCAGGTGAACTGATGTAAGCCGGGATGAAAGTGATCCAGACTGAGCAGAATATCAGCATGCTGAAAGTAATGAGCTGAGCTTCATTGAAGTTGTCTGGAAGTTTGCGAGCAAGAAAAGCAAGGATGAAGCACACAGCAGAAAGAAATCCAATGTAACCAAGCACAGTACAAAATGCTACCATGGACCCTACCTCACACTCTAAGATTATTTTTTCTTTGTATGACTTAACATTTTTATGAGGCAATGGAGGTGACAACAATAACCAAAGCATGCAAATTAAACCCTGAGTTAATGTGAAAGAAGCAACACTCATTCTCTGCTGACAGGGGCCAAACCACTTCATGACGTTACTGCCTGGTAGCGTAGCTCTGAAAGCCATTAACACCACAACTGTTTTTGCCAGAATACAAGAGATACAGAGAGCAAAGGTGATCCCAAAAACTGTGTGTCTCAGCATACATGACCATTCTGATGGCTGACCAATGAAAGTAAGTGAACAAAGGAAACACAGGATTAAGGAGAACAGCAGAAGAAAGCTGAGTTCTGAATTATTGGCTCTCACAACTGGAGTGTCGTGGTAAAGGATGAAGATGATCACAACACAAAAGGTCATTAAAGTTCCTAAAAAAGATAAGAAAACCAGTAATGAACCCATGATGTCTTCAAAGGAGAGGAATTCAGTATCTTTCAGGATACATTGAGTTTTTTCTTGACTGGACCTGAAGTCGAGAGGGCAGCTCATACAGTGAAGTGAATCTGTTAAACAAGGAAAAAGTTGCAGTATCAGTATTTAATCTGCTTTTGGGCATCTACACATCATTTACACATTTTGTTCTGTATAAAAATCCATGTTTTGTTGAAACAAAGTTATCACAATATACATCTGAAAGAACTCCCTAGGAAGTGATACATTTTTACAAAATTAGTTTTTAAATATGCCAGCTTGAATCATTCTTCTGTATATACTGTAGTAGAAGGTCAAATGTTATTGCAGAAATCAATACTGTGGCCAGAGCAAAAAATTATTACACATAAGGAGAGATAAATGACATATTTAAGGAATGTGATAAAATGTTTTACTCCTCTTGAAATACCAGAAATGACACTCTAGTTTGTTTTGTATAACATACTAGCTGTGTAAGCCTGTGCTGTAAAAAGCCCGGGCTCCTAGAAACTTGAAATTGTCAGAAAAAAAATTGAAATGCAGAGTTGGTGGTTTCATTTTGCAGACCTGGTCACCCACCTTGTCTTTCAGCAGGTAAGCGAGTTTGTCTTCAACTTGTTAACTTGGGGCCACCTTGCCGGCTCTTTGAGCTTCATTGCTGTAGCCTCGCACTTCTGGGCCAAATCTAACTTCTGGGCCAGACAGAGAGATATACGCACTTTCACGCATAGACATTTATATATAAGATATATGATAATTCCATCATGTATAAATAAGTAAGATAAATCTATACAATTCATTGAAATATCAGATGATGCTCAATTTCTACAAAGTCAAACAGGTGTAGGCCCGTGGAGTGTATTGGACCTCTCACTACTCTCACATATCTGCCTCTAATAATGTAAAATAATCTTAAATTTGGCATCAATTGTGAATGATGAAATTCACTTAACCTGCATGTCTTTGGAATGTGAGAAGAAATCAGAACACCTGGAGGAAACCCAATTGGACATGGTAAGAACATGTAAGTTTCATACAGGGAGACCCCAGTCTCCTTATTGTGAGGCAGCAGCGTTACAGCTGCCCCACTGTGCTGCCCCTATCCCAATCCATCATCAATAACTCAATGGTAAACTGATTTCTTACAATATCTTATATATAAACAGCTATGCATGGAAGTGTGTGTTTCTGTCCGGCCCAGAAGTGAGAGGTGGAGTCGGGGTAAGGGCTCTGCCTCCGAGGAAACAGAAAACTTGCTTAGCCACTAATAACACACATCAACAAAACGAAACCTCAGAACAAAGACAAAGCTGCTTAGCTGCTAACATCGGCAAAACGGTATTCCTTTTACATTTCCTCCCACCGCTAATGCACAAGTGATGCAAGCATGTCGGCAAAACGAATCCTCCTAGGAGAGAGATGCCCAGAGTAGTTCCTTTCAATAACCTGACATCTGTACATTTCAATTTTTTTTTCTGACGATTTCAACATTTTCTAGGACCCCGGGCTTTTTACAGCACAGGCTTACATATCTAGCATATATACTACATATATATATATATATATATATATATATATATATATATATATATATGAATGGTACAAGGCTACTTCAGAAATTGGCCTAAATAGACTGAAATTGTTTGAATTTGTTCTGTTTTTTTTGACACTTTAATATACATGAGGAACTGTCTTAAAATTGATTCTTTGGTAGGGTCAGGGATGTTAATTACAATTTAATGTATCTTAACTTGGAAATTAATGTTTAGATTGTAATACAGATTATCTATATATATAATTCACTAAGGCAAGACAACCATGGAAAGCACGCCGGAAGGGGCGTGGATTCACTAAACCGCCGACAAGTAAGACACCAATGGCGCACACAGGAAGGAGCCACGCCCACCAACTCTTAGACCATTGGATACGCCGAAAGAATCACAGAGCCGGGAAACATGCCGTCACTTCTGTTTGTCTGTGCCACAGTACACTTGCAGCTCTGAGCCATGTTGACTTTTCATTAGTCAACCTCAGTGGAACCTTGGTTCACACAGAGGCAGCGCCAGAGAGAGACAGAGGCACACACAGGCAGCGCGATAGAGAGAGCCGCGCACACACAGGCAGCGCCAGAGAGACAGAGGGGTGCACACACACACACACACACACACACACACACACACACAGAGGCAATGCCAGAGAGAGACAGAGGCACACACAGGCAGCGCAAGAGAGAGCCGCGCAATCCTTTAAAACTGAAGTTAAAACACAATGAAGGAAGCAGTCTTTAAAAACCAATAAGCCCTGTGCCTCTTTTTCATTAGCGTCTCACCTGCTTCAGGCCCTGCAACAGTCGAGACGCTCTCTCTGCAGCTGACCTTCTCTGTGCCTGACTCCACTACTGTCAGTCGCCTTATTAAAAATGGCCTTTTGAAGGGGAGCTATGGACCCGCTATACCACAGGAACACATTGCCTTCGAGCCTCGCTCACTGTAACATACTGGCTTGCTCTCTATCTCTCTCCTCACTCGCTCACACACTACACATGGGAGAAATGCCCGAAGCAGAGAGACAGAGGGGGTGGGGGCTCGCGTGCTGCTGAGAGAGAGAGGGGTGGGTGCTGGGGAGGCTTGCGTGCTGCTGAGAGAGAGAGAGGGGGGGGCTGGGGAGGCTCGCGTGCTGCTGAGAGAGAGAGAGAGAGGGGGTGCTGAGAGAGAGAGAGAGAGGGGGGGCTGGGGAGGCTTGCGTGCTGCTGAGAGAGGGGGAGGGGGCTCATGTGCTGCTGAGAGAGAGAGAGAGAGGGGGGCGCTGGGGAGGCTTGCCTGCTGCTGAGAGAGAGAGAGAGAGGGGGGGGGCTGGGGAGGCTCGTGTGCTGCTGAGAGAGAGAGGGAGAGGGGGGGCTGGTGAGGCTCGCGTGCTGCTGAGAGAGAGAGAGAGAGGGGGTACTGAGAGAGAGAGAGAGGGGGGGCTGGGGAGGCTTGCGTGCTGCTAAAAGAGGGGGAGGGGGCTCGCGTGCTGCTGAGAGAGAGAGAGAGGGGGGTGCTGGGGAGGCTTGCATGCTGCTGAGAGAGAGAGAGAGGGGGGGCTGGGGAGGCTCGTGTGCTGCTGAGAGAGAGAGGGAGGTGGGGGCTGGGGAGGCTCGCCCCGTGCTGCTGAGAGAGGGGGGGCTGGGGAGGCTCGCGTGCTGCTGAGAGAGAGGGGGGGCTGGGGAGGCTCGCGTGCTGCTGAGAGAGAGAGCCTGCGCATGCACTGCACATGCCATGCAGCTGAGCAGGGAGCCTGGGTGTTTATGTCAGTGTTATTCAATGTTTTTTACTATTACACTGTGCATTCTATGGTGTAATAATTAACTATATTTGTGCTTAAAAATCTTTAAAAAAATATATTTACATACAGTTCGTATGGTCTGGAATGGATTAATTGTATTTACATGCAATCCTATGGGGGAAATTGCTTCGGTTCACGACCAAATCGGTTTATGACCAGAGGTTTGGAACGAATTATGGTTGTGAACCGAGGTTCCACTGTATATTGAGTCTAGAAAACATGATCAGCAAGTCTTTGATAGGCTGCAACAAAATGATGAAAGAACAGGCACATTTTTTTCTCACAAGCTGGGTGGGTGTTAGTTAGTTAATTAGTTACTCGAAGGATTTCAAGATTTAATATGCACAAGCGGTAACACTGCAAAAGCAGCCCAAACCAGAAAAGACGGCTGGCAAAAAGTGGCTGACAAATTAAACGCGTGTGCATTGTACTTACTGAAAGCGGCGTTACGGATTTTGCAAATGTTCATTTTTTCCCTCTGCTTAAAAAACATTAAAAAAGCGGCATGATTATGCGGCTGGTATGCAGCGTGTAAAACAGTTTGTCGCAGATAATTTGCCTTTTACTTTAACACGAAGACAATTTCCTGTTAGATTTGTCTTTGCGATGACAATTGATAAGGCACAGGGCCAAACTTTCAAAAAGATCTGCATGTATCTGCCAAAACCAGTTTTCAGTCACGGACAGTTGTATGTTGCTCTCTCCAGAGTTCCATCTTTTCATTCACTTACTGGTATGCCTGCAGGAACACGTGCAGCGAGCGAGAGAGAGCGAGCGACACACACACGCATACAGGCGCGCGAGAGAGAGAGCGCTGGACGCATAAGAATAATAATACTTCATTACATTGATATACCGGTGTTTTCAGTATTCAAAGTGCTATCCACACAGGGAGAAACCGGGAAGCGAACCCAAAATCTTCCACAGTCTCCTTACTGCAAAACAGCAGCACTACCATTGCGCTACAAGGCAGTTAAAGAATGCACCGGCCTCGATTTTGTTTTCACTTCTGTTTAAAGCGATCGGATCGTAGCGTGCATTGTTGCAATGTTACTTTTCTTGGTGGCTTATTACATTACGGATGTTTCACATGTTAATTTTTTTCCCTGTGCTTAAAAGACATTAAAAAAGTGTTTTTTAACTGTGACTCCGGAACAACTCAGTACACAAGCTATATTAAGCGTCAACAACGAAGACTCGCTACACCTTAATGAACAAGTGCTGAAACTTATCCCTACCGACGAAGTAACTTTCACCAGCGTGGCCTCCATTGTCACAGACGATCCCGCTTTCAGTCACGGACAATTGTATGTTGCTCTCTCTAGAGGTCCATCTTTTCATTCACTCACAGTGGTATCCACAAACCCACCCCATTTGGACAACTGTGTCGTTCAGCAAGTGTTCACCCATCAATACATAATTATGCGGCGTATGTTATGCCGCGGGTTGGCTAGTATTCTTAATTGAACTATGTGATCTATAAATTCATTAAAACTATTAAATATTAATCTGTCACCACTGACTTTCATAAACAATCTCAGAATCGGGGAACTATAAAAGAAAGCCTTTTACATTTTTATGTAGATTATATGGTACTTTATATCTGACATCTACAAAGATGTGTAAGTTGGGTTAATTTGTGATTTTAAATTAGCTTCTTGTATGGAAGTGAACCCTGGTTTGGCACCCGATACTGCATTCTTTCCATTGTTGCTGGGTTAAGCACCAGCCCCCAAAGATACTGAATTGGATTAAGCAGTTTTGAGAATGCTATGCAATTTTATTCCATTCTAAAATATAAATTGGATCTCAAAATTAAATATACACATATTTTGGTACTCACTGGTCTGATTGCTTATTTCACCTTCAGCACAAGGGATGCAGTCAAAGCAGCAAATATGTTGTCCTTTTCTAACTGCTTTGTGAGTACCAGGTAGACAACTTTCCGTACAGACATGTTTCGGTACCTCATAAACAACAACAACAACAACAACAAAAAACACATCATTTCAATAAAGCTTGCACAATACTGTATATAATTAGGGTTCAGAAACTGTAAATACTCTTTTTCTTTGATAACAAAATATACACTAAGTACACTGTTCAGTACTGGAATTGATTGAAAAATAAGTGTTCATAAAACTTTAAGTAATAAACAAATACTTTGTATCTAAGAAATGTTTATATGAAATGCTATAAATCTTACAATAAACTGCAAAATAATATCATTACTTTTTAGTTTAGAGTTCTTGCTAATAACAAGTTAATCTTACCTCATTGTGACCTCCTGCCCAGACAATACTGACATTATTAATCTGAATTCTTCTTCCATCTGGTAAAGATGGATCATAGAAACCAACTGTTACAAATTTTATGAGTCTCTCTTCACCGAGTTGCCAATTTACCACTTCGTACCTTGGTTCTGGATCACCATATGCATCAAAATAAACATTGTCTCCATAGACGGTGGTAAAGTTAACATTTTTAAGATAGTGTAATACCTGCAAAAAAGATTTAAAAAAATATTTGAATCTTCAGAGTGGCACAACTGTCAGCACTATTGTTTTGCAAGCCTAGGGATTTGAGTGGGTGTCACATAAGTAGGGAGCCTGGGTCTTAAAGTTAATTTATGGAGGGCTGCAGTGATTTTCAGTGGTATCCTTCGATGTGCTGCTTAATCAAAATTTAATCCTTGCTGTTAATGAAATGTGTGAGTTAACTGTATAGCTTATGATTGTTTTAATTATATATTACTAATACTAATACTACACTATGTCAATTCTTTTCTGAGAATGTCATCAGAATGTTTTGTGGACTGGAGCTAACTACTGTTTCTCAGTACTTCATTGATTTGTTTTCTTTTTTTCCCTTATATTTTTGAAAATGTTATTTTATGAAGACATACACACAGATGCAAATGAGACAAACTGATAGCTTTGTCAATTTTGCATCCCATAGTTAACCCATAGAATATTAAAAAGAAAGGTCCATAATTATACTTTTTAAAGGTAAAAGTAATTAAGGCTTCTGCATTTTAAAAAGTTAAATAAAATTAAAGCAACCACAAAATTCTTTATTAGTAGCAATGATTAGCTTCTCTTTCTCTTTAACCTGTTTTACAGATATTTTTTGGTTCACCCAGGTTCTCTCGTTACCCTCCAGTTTAAGAAAACTGTCCGGAAAGAAAACCTGTAGCATATCATCTCTCCAGGAAATTCTCCTTGTTTCTATTTAAGTTTTCTCCAGGTACTCCTGATTATTCACACTTCCCCAAGACAAGAATGTTAGGTACAATACAGTATATTTATCAATTAGTGAGTGTGGGTATGTGACCAAAAAAACTTTGGTGTGATGTCATATGTAGCACGTATTCATACTTTTTGCTGCTGATTGCATATTGTTATTCATTTTGTTTTCCATAAATCCATTCATTATAACCTGTATTTTTCTTATTAGAGTTTGTGCAACAAGCGTCTATCGTTGCAGAGATGGGCATACCATTACAATAAGCAATAGACAGCAATGTCAGTGTTTTACAGGACATATACACCTGCACAATAATTCACACCTACATTTAGGTTACTATCAAAGGTACAGCATTGTCTTTAGATTGTCAGGGAAAGCACTGCATTGAACCAAAGTCTAAGCACCATAATCTAACTATTATGTCCTATACATGATTTTAGCAATAGTAATAATAATAATGAGAAAATCAGTACACAGGTGATTGTGTATTAGAGCACACAATAAATTTTCCCACCTGCCACGGCTCAACTCTCATCTTGTCTGCACACGTCTTATTTATAAAAGGACCCTGAGCATCCTTGCAGTTGTACACATTGTGGAGAGCATGTGCTACCGAATACAATGCCTTGTATACACAACTGGGAACTCGAAATTCACCTTCATCATTGTATTCTGTTTTTATATCTCTCAGATTTTCAGCCCCTGTGCATTTATTTTTTGTGACATCCTTTGAATTCAAACTACAATTAAAGATAACTTCCCAAAGTTCTTTTAAATAAGAATCTTCAGGATTCCAGAAGGGGTGTATATTCAATAAATAGTCCCGTAAACCAGGGATTACAGCATTGGGTAAAGCCATTCCAATTGTTCCACCCATAATTTTGTAATATTCCTCTTTTGCTGGAAGTCTCTTTGTCATCCAGCTGAGGGGTCCTACCCACTGAATGCCAGTAGCATTTTCAAGGGCTAGCTCCTCAATAAATGTTTTCATTGCTACGGCGTTTAGATAAGCAACAACAACTTTTGCAGAAGACTCTTTAATCAGACGTATGACTTTGATATACTTTTGTCGTGTCATGACAGTTGAAATGACAGCTGAATATTCTATACAAATGCCTTCTTCTTGAGCAGCTTGTGCAAAACTAGCAATTCCATCATTTCCATAATCATTGTCAGTCCTAACTGTCCCAACCCAGTTCCATCCAAAATGTTTTACAAGCTGCGCCAGGGCTCTGCTTTGGTAATAATCACTTGGAACTGTTCGAAATAATGTTGAGTATTTTGTTCTGTCACTTAGGCAAGCACAGGCAGAAAAATAATTTACCTGTAAAAACAAATACGAACATATAATTTAATTTTAGATTCATCTACTGAGTTAAAATTAATAATAGGTGTTAAGTTTATTCTACTTATATATGTATATACCAAGTAGAGCTTAAAGGACACCACTTACTTGTGGTATTTGAAAAGCATTTGTAACTGAAGCCACAGCTTGTGTGTAGGTTGTAGAAGACATCCCAATAACAGCTAGGACAGGAGCAGGAGCCCTGCTGCAAGGCAGGTTACTAAATGATTTGCTTCTGGGGTCATTTAATGCTGCCAGGGCTTTTTTAATAGACAATTGCACAGATGAACAAGCATCATACATCTTGTATCCCAATGAGATATTAGGAAGCAGTTTGCTATTATTATTGATTTCTTCTATGGCAAAAATCATAGTTTTAACACTCTGGTACTCTCTTTCATTGAAACTATAGAGAAAACAATGTGAAAAAAATTTAAAAAAACAGAAGCAAATACTCCAATAACCCTTTTTTTAATAGTTTAATTCTTGCTTCATGCTATAATTATTCATCAGTTAATAAAATATTTTCAGGTCAGCCAAAATCCTTATTTACATTTCCACAAGTCTTCTTATCTGCATTTGTACATAAATACTGTATTACATTTTTAATCATATTTTCTGTTTCTCTTAATTATACCATTTAATCTGTTTTGTTATAGTTCAGAAAACTCTTTGTCGATTCTAATTACTCTAAAACAGTATACAGACATGTTAAATGAACAAAAGTACTTTGAGATTAAAAAAATCATTGACATATTATGATACACAGAGTAAAGGTATCATGTAGGTAAATTGTGATACAATTGAAATATATATTTGTTAGTTGCATTAAGTATTCATTAAGTATATGAATCAATTATTACAGAATTTCAAGCTGCAGCCTAGCTTTCCTTCATAAATTTTATTCTGTAATTATATTTTATAACTGTACTTACTCTTTGCATTCTGCTGGTTTGGGTTTAGATTTAAAACTAGGAACTGTATTCTCATTGCTATGAATGTTGAAAATCCCTGCTATCATTATGTCTCCATCCTTAGATAAGAAAGTTGCATCTACAGTGTCATACAGGCTACATACAGGCTCTTCTGCCTTTATGATATTTACAAACAGTATCAGCACCAGGAGCAGCATCTCTAGCATGATGTTTGTTGACAGCTCACCTGTTCCAAACTCTGTCTTTTATGTGATATACTGTGAATTAACTGTGCTTCACTTAACTTAAAAAACAAAACATCTTTGTCACATACTGTATTCTCTGGTGTCCAATACTGTACATGTTTTTGCCTTCATCATTGCAATGTCCCTTAGCTAAACTTAATTAAACAGAGGTGGATATTATTACCAGGTCCTAAGTGGTGAAAATCCCTCAGCTCTTTTAACTTTTTGGTCAATTGTTAAATAGTATGTGTTAAATATCTATATATTTTTCACCAAGAAAAGTTAAGAGAATAATAGACAGGTCAGTAAAACTTCATAATGTTTGTCGTCTTGCTTTATTGTGCAAATGACTCAAAAAAGAAGTGTAACATGAGCCAGGCTAAAGTAGTGACTCTTCAGACTGAAGTTATAGTAAATGCGAAGACTGGATGGGCATCTCTTACACTTGTTGTGACATTTAGTAGTAGGTCAGAGCAGACTGGACTTCCTTCTGTTGAGGTTAGTCTTTCTAATGATTGTTCATTTATGTTTCAAGATTTTGTGTATAATATTGTTGTATTTGTTGATTAAAGTGTTTTTGTTAATTGCTTTCTTTTTTTGTTAGATTTTCATTAATATTTGTCTGGTTTTTTAATTATTTTGTAATTTTCTAATTGCACTTTAATGATTTCAGTTTCATTGGTTATCTGTCTTGTTTTCTACAAATTGAGGCTAAGGGGAGAAGACAACTAGCACTGCAGTTGTGGAACTACCATTTGCCTATTTAAGGTGTGAAATGTCCCTGCAATACTTCAAAGATATTAGATCTTTCCCATGGTGTTCAGCTCCCATTCTTGGATTGTCTTTGTGCTTTATGATTCAGTAGATTTTTCTGGAGGTAGTGTTGAGCACAACAAGTCAGTTCTTCATTCAAATTTCTAGATATGGTGAGATCTGAGTCCACTGGCCTTCCAAAGACAGACTTCCGGTTCCAGTCCCAAGACTGACATCACATCCGGTTCCGGCCTCAAGAACATCACTTCCGGTTCCCTGCCTTATATGACAGACCACTTCCTTCTCTGGTTAGTTCAGTGTTGAACTCTGTTCTATGCACATCACTGCGATAATTTATACTCTTTTGCAGCCAGGGACAATATACAGGTGGTTGCCCCAAACCTTTTTTGTGTGTGTTGAGGGTGGTTATTTCACAATGTTTTATTAATTTAATCTCTACTCTGTTCTGTTTTGTATAGCTCCTTTGAAAATGTTTTACTATGTTATCCTCTTCCTATTTTTTGAAATCAAATAAAAAATGAACAAAAAAATAACTTTCAATAACAAGTGAGAAAAATGTTAGTAAAAAACTCCAAATAAAACTGGCCCATAGCGGGATGCTACAGCACCGTATCAATACATGTTGAAATAAAAAAAACATGTCAGGAAATGCTATGTATTCAAGGCAGGCGAATGTCAGTGCATGATTACCAGAGATGTGCTTATTATTTAAAATCCAAAAGCCAAAATACACACATACACTTTCATTATTGCCTTGTTTATGTAATTCCAGAATAGATTTATTCATGTTTTGAGAGTGCAAACATGTGGCTGATCAGATGTGAGTTGCAATTGTTTAATTTGTCCTGTATGAAGTTGTAAGAGAAGCTGAAAAGATGATTTATTATGTGATTGTAATGAGCATGTCAACAGATATCTGTTCAAGAATCCATCCACTTTCTAAATGGTGTATACAGTTCAGAGTCACAATGAAAACCTCACACGCATCTGTAATTACGCACATAAGACTGTGTGAAGTGGCACACTGGCAGTGCTGCAAACAGTTGTAGCAAATAAAAATCAAGGCAGCTTTCAAACAAAGTGGTTTTTTGGCTTGTCTATATGCCAGTGATGAAATGAGCTGCTCAGTTTGTTAATACCCAAAAAAAAAATATATAATTGAAGCAGAAAGCACATCTGCTTTTTAATACGACCTGTAGTATGTTAACAGAAATGCATAATAGTTGAGACACGTAGTACGGGCCAAACAGCATATTTCATTACTGCATATGAATATGCAAACACTACATTTTAGAGTCATTCAATTGTTGTTTGAAAGCAAACTAATGTTCATGAGTATAAACCCTAAAATGTGATATGAATGTAGTAAAAGAACATATATCATAAATTTGAATGGTTAAGACTAATTGACAACAGGTAATAGCAGTCTTCTTCTTCTTTCAGCTGCTCCTGTTAGGGGTTGCCATAGCGGATCATCTTCTTCCATATCTTTCTGTCCTCTGCATCTTGTTCTGTTACACCCATCACCTGCACGTCCTCTCTCACCACATCCATAAACCTTCGCTTAGGCCTTCCTCTTTTCCTTTTCCCTGGCAGCTCCGTCCTTAGCATCCTTCTCCCAATATATTCAGCATCTCTCCCCTGCACATGTCCAAACCAATACAATCTCGCCTCTCTGACTTTGTCTCCCAACCGTCCAAGCAGAGCCGATCCTCTAATGTACTCATTTCTAATCCTATCCATTAATATTTTTAACTCTACTACCTCCAGTTCTGTCTCCTGCTTTCTGGTCAGTGCCACCATCTCCAACATATATAACATTGCTGGTCTCACTACTGTCCTGTAGACCTTCCCTTTCACTCTTGCTGATACCCGTCTGTCACAAATTACTCCTGACACTCTTCTCCAACCATTCTACCCTGCCTGCATTCTCTTTTTCACCTCTCTTCCACAATCCCCATTACTATGTACTGTTGATCCCAAGTATTTAAACTCATCTACCTTCGCCAACTCTACTCCTTGCATCCTCACCATTCCACTAACCTCCCTCTCATGTACACACATGTATTCTGTCTTGTTCTTACTGACCTTCATTCCTCTCCTCTCTAGAGCATATCTACAGCTCTACAGGGTCTGCTCAACCTGTTCCCTACTATCCCTACAGATCACAATGTCATCAGCAAACATCATAGTCCACAGGGACTCCTGTCTAATCTTGTCTGTCAACCTGTCCATCACCATTGCAAATACGAAAGGGCTCAGAGCCAATCCCTGATGTAATTCCACCTCCACTTTGAATGCATCTGTCACTTCTACCACAGACCTCATCACTGTCACACTTCACTCGTACATATCCATATCGTACATATACTCTTATGTTTTTCTCCGCCACTCCTGACTTCTTCATACAATACCACAGCTCCTCTCGAGGCACCCTGTCATGTGCTTTCTCCAGGTCCACAAAGACGCAATGCAACTCCTTCTGGCCATCTCTATACTTCTCCATCAACATCCTCAGAGCAAACATCGCATTTGTGGTGCTCTTTCTTGGCATTAAACTATACTGCTGCTCACTAATCATCACCTCACTTCTTAACCTAGCTTCCACTACTCTTTCCCATAACCTCATTCTGTGGCTCATCAATTTAATCCCCCTGTAGTTATTACAGTCCTGCACATCCCCCTTATACTTAAATGTCGGCACCAGTACACTTCTTCTCCACTCCTCAGTCATCCTCTCACTTTCCAAGATTCCATTAAACAATCTGGTTAAAAACTCCACTGCCATCTCTACTAAACACCTCCATGCTTCCATAGGTATGTCATCTGGACCTACGGCCTTTCCATTTTTCATCTTCTTCATAGCTGTCCTTACATCCTCCTTACTAATTCGTTGCACTTCCTGATTCACTATCTCCACATCAACCAATCTCTTCTCTCTCTCATTCTCTTCATTCATCAGCCTCACAAAGTACTCTTTCCATCTGCTCAACACACTCTCCTCACTTGTGACTATGTTTCCATCTTAATCCTTTATCACCCTAACCTGCTGCACATCTTTCCCAGCTCGGTCCCTCTGTCTAGCCAATCAATACAGGTCCTCCTTAGCATCCAACCTCTCATAAAACTCATCATACGCCTTTTCTTTAGCCTTCGCCACCCCTCTCTTCACCTTGCGCCTTATCTCCTTGTACTCTTGTCTACTTTCAGCATCTCTCTGACTATCTCACTTCTTCTTTGCCATCCTCTTCCTCTGTATACTCTCCTGTACATCCCCATTCCACCACCAGGTTTCCTTTTCCTCTTTCCTCTTTCCAGATGTCACGCCAAGCACCCTTCTTACTCTCACCCTTATCACATCTGCTGTAGTTTCCCAACTGTCTGGTAACTCTTCATTACCACCCAGTGCCTGTCTCACCTTCTCCCTAAATTCAACCTTGCAGGCTTCCTTTTTCAACTTCCACCATTTGATCCTTGCCTCTTCCCTCACTATCTTCCTCTTCTTGATCTCCAATGTCATCCTACAGACCACCATCCTATGCTGCTTAACTATATGTTCCCCTGCCACCACTTTGCAGTCTTCAATCTCCTTCAGATTGACTCTTCTACATAGGATATAATCTACCTGTGTGCATCTTCCTCCACTCTTGTACGCAACCCTATGTTCCTCCCTCTTCATAAAATACGTATTCACCACAGCCATGTCCATCCTTTTTGGCAAAATCCACTATCATCTGACCTTCTTCATTCCTCTCCTTGACACCATACCAACCCATCTCCTCCTCGTCTCCTATGTTCCCTTAATCAACATATCCATTGAAATCCGCTCCAATCACCACTTTCTGTCTCTTGGATACACTATTCATCACTTCATCCAACTCACTCCAAAAATCTTCTTTCTCCTCCATCGCACACGCAACTTACGGGGCATATGCACTAACAACATTCATCATCACACCTCCAATTTCCAGCTTCATAATCATTACTCTGTCTGACATTCTTTTCACCTCCAAAACACTCTTGACATACTATTCCTTCAGAATAACCCCTACTCCATTTCTCCTCCCATCCACACCATGATAGAACAATTTTAATCCACCTGGCCTTACACCCTTTCCATTTAGTGTCTTGCACGCACAATATATCAACCTTCATTCTCTCTATCATATCTGCTAACTCTACCCCCTTACCAGTGATACTGCCAACATTCAAAGTTCCTACCCTCAGTTCCACTCTCTTTACCGTCCTCCTCTCCTCCTGCCTCAGGACATGACTCCCCCCTCTTCTTCGGCCAACAGTAGCCCAATTTCCGCAAACACCCTGTTGGCTAACAGTACTGGTGGCGGTCATTGTTAATCCAGGGCTCGACTGATCCAGTATGGAAATTTGTATTGTTGTCTGAATATTGTTTGACAAAATTTTACACCGGATGCTCTTCCAGACGTAACACTCCCCATTTATGCAGGGTTGGGACCGGCACAAAGAAACACACTGGTTTGTGCATCCGTTGTGTCCTCTCTTTTTGGGTTACAACAGGTAATGGCAGTGTAGTTAATTAACTACAACAGGTAATGGCAGTGTAGTTAATTAATTCTGGATTTGCACATAGCCTAATCAAGAACAAAGTCTGATCACTCATATAGGATATCAGTAACGGCGCACTGCGAATACACTTGACTTAAGCATTCATAGTTTTCATACTCTTTCTCTGTACGTTTAGCATTTGTTTGCTCAGAGGTTAATGTGCTTGCTGCTTCATGACCAGCTCTTTGTTTCTCCACCATAGCGGCCTGCATCTTCTCTTCTTTCGTCTGCATCTTTTAACATTAAAACTGATTAAGTCAGTGTTTGTGTTGCAATTACTTAATATGATTTCCTTAATTTTTCAATTAAGCTGGCACTTAAGTCTTCAATCTGCTTCAAGAATGATTTAAGATATGAAGAGGTAGTGTAAGTGATGGTGAAGGCGGTAGGGAATGAGAACGGCGCCCATACGCATGCATCGCACAGCCACCCTGCTGGCTGCTGCCGACAGTTGATTCTACAATAAAATAAAATAAAAATAAAAAAAGGAATAACCTTGGAGGCCAATTATCACCCTGAAAGCAGATAGTAAACATCATGCAGTATATGTGTACCAAATTTCAGGTCAATAGTTCAAACAGTTTGCAAGCTACAGGTGAATAAAATCCTGGACAGACAAACGAACAGCCATGGTAGCGTATTATACAAGAAGACTTTGAAAACAGAGCAGCCAGGTTGTTTTGCAAGAGTTCTGAATTAACAGATTAATGTAAAATTTACAAGACTGATTTCACACAGGAAACCTTAAAAGTTTGAACAAATGTATAAAGGAGGGACATATTTGGACAAATAAAACCCTAGGGGTCTATGATGTTTGATATCCACATTCATTTTACGCATCTGCTAAATATTACTCTTTTTTAGGTTTTGTAACCACCTAATGATGTATATATTATGTTTAAAATGTATAATGTTACAAATCTAACAGAGTGATTCTCTGACAAAACCAAATTTTAAATGCATGTTATTGCAAAAACAAGTTTAAAATTTGTTTAAATGAAAATATCCTGGATTATGTAGGAATTCTCTTATTCAGCAGAACACATATAATAACATTTGACCTTTTATTTTTAGTATTGATTTTAAGCAGTATTTTTGAACAGAAGCTGCCGTTCTATACATTTAGAATGTGCATATGATTAGATAAATCACGTAGTCCATGATGATATCATTCTTTATACACCCCATGCTGAAATCTCCCCAAAAATGTAATATCCCCCAACTTGCTGTTACACAGACACTCTATATATATCAAACATTAAAATTCAAGCCCTGACTTGTGTTTTGATGTAAATGGATGACAATACTAGTTTACATAAATAATAGCTGTCTAACTATGTACCAGTATTTAAAACTATTGTTACTGGAAAACGCAGAATATTGTCCACTTGTTTAATGGAGGTACCTTTAATAAAAAGACAATGAATGGGATTTTTTTTCGCTGGTGTATCAAATAGATATTGAGTATCATAAAATTTTACAGGTATTGGTATACAATACAAAATTTCTGGTATTGTGTGATGTGATGAGTTAAGAACAACAAGACAGTTCAGCTTTTCACACAACTTCAGATAACTTATGCATACAAATCAAATTAAGTCTATAGCACAATTTCTGTAGGTATATGGTAATCACATCACTAAATGCAACTTAATACTGGGAAGAAAAACATGGCAGACAAAGGTAATGTCAGGTTGTATTAAAAATATTTATATTCATAACTAACAAGCCATATTTTCATTTTGATTCTTTGGTTTATAGACTATATACTTGTTTAAGTGTTTTGCTTTTTGGATTCTTATTTTAGATATTGTTCATTTTTGTGATTTTGCCACAGCCGGTTTTCTATCAAAACATGCTATCGGTAGAGTAGCACTGCTTAAGATTACTGTGCATGACTACAACACAGTTACGTTATGTTTCTTTTTGTTAACATGACCATAGAATTGTGCTCCCTGAGTTTATAATGTTTGAGTTTATATGTTCGAGATTATGCCTGAAGTTTTTGATACTTTTTCTAGAGTGTTTGAGAATTTGACTGAGTCTTTTAACAGTTTATTTGGAGTTTGTGACCTGATATCCTCCCATTCCATGGAGTTTGGGATTGTTTGCTGTTTCACTCTAATTTCGCAATTGCAATATGTTTTTTCTCACATTTATGATTACTTGTTGTTATTCACGTTATCTAATCCAATTTGGTCTTTAGTTTATTTGCTTTTGTTTGTCTTACCAAAATGGTGAAAATGTAATTATAACTGATTTGCTACATACATGGATCATTATGCTTTCTAATGCATTGCAGCTGCATTTTTCAAAGGTTTCCAAAATAGTTACAAATACAGCTATTGGCAAGGTTTGAGCATTAAGTATAAGGTGAATACAAAAATGATCTTTGTTTCAAATTGCCATTAACATTAAATTTATAAGATTGGGTCTTACTTGCATTTTTAGTTAATGTCATTAATGCACACAATTAGTTTCCTCTTTATTTTGCGGAGGAGTTAATGGAGTAACCACTGGGTGTATGTGTTCATTTCGTAAGGCCATTTATAATGTTAACCAGTAGTTTGCATTGTTGCTTGCTTACTTGATGCATACTATTGTACCTGTATGTTTTACTGCAGGGGTTCTCAAGTTTAGTCCTGGGGTACCATTGTGGCTGCATGTTTTCATCGTAACCAGTCATTTTTTTGTTGATAGTTACTCTTTAATTAAATGGGTCCAGTAGTATTAAATTTATTTAGAAGAAATAAAAAACAAGACGTTTACACAATCAGTTACATCTTAATACTGTCAGTTTAAGAGAAGCACAATCAATAAGTACAAATAACACTGCAAATGCACATTAGAATACAATGACATAAATAATCCCCATATTAAATAAAGAACAGAGTAATGTTAAATTTGATGTCATTTGTACTTATGCCTGCTATGCTTTTTAAATCCTAGTACTCAAATGCAATTAAACAAGCAAGTTAAAGCAGAAAAATGAATTGTAAAGAAATAATGAAAGAGACATTAGTATGTAAGAATAAATATCAATTTTTATCTAATTTTCTTCTAAGCAGAACTTGATACAGATTCACCAAATTAAGTTAAGAATAGAGGGACAGTTAAATAAGTAAGATTAATTAAATGTAAGACTGGCTTGATACTTGGTAAACTGTTTAGTGTAAAAAACCTTTAGCCATGTTGGTATGCCATGACTAAACATGGGAACTACTCACTGATGATGTAAAACTTTCTTTTCCTGTTTTCACCTTTCTTCTTACTATAACATACATTACAATTGTGAAATCTTTTCTTTTTCCCATACAGGCCAATGATGTATACTTGTACTGTCTCATTGAGAAACAAAAGGAAAGTAAGAATTATGTGTATATAGTTACTTTGGGATTACCCTGCTTCCTAACTTTATAAATGTTCTATGAAATTGTTATGTATTTACTGTTTACAGACACCTGTACATCAATTATGTGCATAAATAAATAAAAATAAACTCAACAAGTGCATCAGGTGGAAGCACTGAATTGTCTGATAGCAGGGGGCAGAAAAGACCTCTAGAGGTACATCTTAGTACACTGTGGTGGAGTGAGCCATTGGCTGAAAGAGCTCCACGGCAGCATCTCCTAGAGGTGAAAGAGGGGTTTTTCATGATGGCATCCAATTTTGCCATCATCTTCTTTTCCATAACAGCTTCCAAGGTGTCCTGGGTTTGCTCTCTGATGGTGTATGCTTTCTTGACAAGCTTGTTCAGGCACTATGTTTCTTTTGAGCTCAGGTTGCTTCCCCAGAAGGCTGCACTATAGAATCCCACACATGCTACTCTGGATTGGTAGAACATTTCCAGCAGCTTGCAGCTTGTTGAACACATCATAAGACCTGAGTTTCCTTACCAAATACAGTGTCCCCTTCTTGTACAGTGTCACTATAATGCCAAAAGAGTCTGGTTTTCTGTTTGTGTGAATTCCCAGGTACTTGAAGCTCTGCACCACTTCCACATCCTCCCCCTGAATGGTGCCTGGTCTCAGAGACTTCTTGGCATGCTAGAAGCCTACCACCAGTTCTTTTGTCTTGCTGATATTGAGTTGCAGGTTGTTGTCCCTGCACCACAAGACAAAGTTCTCCACGATCTTCCTGTGCTGTGACTCATCTCCATTATTAATGCAGCCTATGATAGATAAGTTATCTGGAAATTTTTGTAGATGGCAACATTTATTTATATAGCACATTTTCATACAAACAAAGTAGCTTAACATACAAGAGTAGCCAATAATATTAAAACACTCAGTGTTACCTGTTTACTGATATGGCTGAAACTCTGGTCTTCATCCCTCATCCCCTCAAATTTGGTCTTTAGTGTTTTCTAAACATCTGATGATGTCTGATGCACTGAAGACAAAAAAGAGCAGGTGTAACTGGCACAGCCTGAGAGCAAACTCTGAATTAGCTACTTAGTTATGTCATGGCACCTGTACACATGTGGGCCACCCATCCATAAATACCTACACAAGTAGATTACTTTTTTTTTTTGACACGGCTGGTGTGCATTAACAGGTGGTTGAATAATTGTGTGCGACTGTTTTTAAACGTACCCCTTTTGTTTGAATTGGGTTCTATTTTTGTCATGCGACCAATTTTTCATGCATCCCTATTGTTTGTATTGAATTGTGTTGCATGAATCTCTTTCAGGCGTGATAACGGAAGAAGCTGCCATGCTATAGCGCACACCACAGCTCATGATGGAGGACGGGACTTTCAAGA
Source organism: Erpetoichthys calabaricus (assembly GCF_900747795.2). Lineage (NCBI taxonomy): Eukaryota > Metazoa > Chordata > Cladistia > Polypteriformes > Polypteridae > Erpetoichthys > Erpetoichthys calabaricus. Next base: position 131,729,463 of record NC_041395.2, on the reverse strand, counting down.
CGGGGCTTTAAAGACTGATCTCAACTGTGAAGCTCAGACGTCTCTTCCTTTCGTCTTGCGAAAAGTCCAGGAGCTCAGTGGGATTACTGCGGAATGGCACTGCTTTCCTTCAACGCTATGTTTACCAGAAATATTCATTTGAGACAATAGAAATTTAAAGAAAAATCGATTGAATCTAAGTCATTAGCTTAAAAGCACAACGCCAGGCGGAAGTGCCACTGGGATTAGACTTTCTCTCGGTTATTTGTTTTGGAGTTTTACACAGGTGCAGCGCCAGGTCAAGCAAAGCACAGAAGTAATGGATTTTCAGAACAGGGTGGGAAGTGAGATTACACACCAGATAAAGGCCACGTTACATACAACTCACAGCGCGTCTGTGGATTTCCGCAATAGATTAAAGAAAAAAGAATTTATTTCTGCCCAACAGCATGCCACAGGATTGAACTGAAAAGAAGCTAGAGTTATGCCATCTGCGCTGCGGTTGACATGCTGAATCATTAAAGACTAAAATGATCAATGTGTTTCTCAGTATTTATGGTAAGTAAACTCCTTCGTAATGGTTATCCACTTCCCATGCAGTAAACATAAATATCATTTCAGGTATGAAGTTAAAATCCTGTCCTGAAGTGCGAAGAGACACCACAAAAAAAACAAAACAATCATGCACTGATTGGATGCTAATGTGTCTTACTTTGAATAGGCAGACGAAGACTGTTAAGATGGTAAATACACTATTTAATTTTGTTGCATTTTAGATTAAATTAAAGTAAGTGTATTTCTGAGAATATCTTATGCTATAGCATATTACTTATATATGGGGTGACTTAAAAATCTGGCAGATACAAGAACAAGTCTCACACCATTAATATAAAGTGAGGCAATTGCCAGTCCTTTAAATACTTTGTTACTGTTTGTTAATTTGAGGGTTAAGTAATTAGGGAACTTTAATAAATTTTTCCATCTGTACTTTCTATGTCAAATTTATTTTTTGTTTTTTCTCATGCACGTGCAACGGATTTTTGATCCGCCGTAATAGCAGTAGCACATAAAACCAAATGCGCTGTTAAACGTACCCTCCGGAATCCCAGGAAAATTCTCATCAAGAAAAAAAATGTCAAGAAGCAATTTTCAGTCTCGTCATTTTTTTTACTTGCTTTTTATGCAAAAGGCGTTTGTTAAAAATACACATACATTTATGATTTTTTGTTTAAGAATTGTTTTCGGGGTTGGGGGGGCACTTTTGTTCAAATTAATTTTGAGTCCAGACATCTTTATAAATTCCGCTAGTGCAGTTAGGGCTACAGGCACAGAATTTTGTGGGTCTGATATATACAGTACCATATCAGCTTCTCACAAAATCCCCTTAATCTCTGATGCATTTTGAAAGTGAACAGCCAATGGCGATTGCTAATAGAATTGGTGAGAAAGGTAATCCATTTCTAGTACAGCATTCTAGTCTGAGGTAGTCTGAAGTAATGTTAATGCAAACTGAAGCTTCTGTACTGGTATACAGTAATTTGATCCATGCACATATGTTTGGGCCAAACCCAAATGTATGCAATGTGGTGAATAGGTAATCCCATTCAACCATATCAAATGCTGTTTCTCCATCCAAAGATAATAAGATCTCCAGAGTGTTAGACTTTATGGATGAGTATATTACATTAAATAGGAGTTGAAGATTGGAAGCTAAGTGTCTACCTTTAATAAATCCGGTTTGATCTTGTGATATTACTGAAGAGAGCACTTTCTTTATCTTTATCCTAGAACTTTGGAGAAAATCTTAACATCATTATTCATTAGTGAGATTGGTCTATATGGTGCACATTGTAAGAAGTCCCTATTTTTCTTAGGAAAAAATGGTAATTAATGCTTGGCGAAAAGTTTGAGGTAGAATTTTATTGTCTCTGGCCTCTATAAAGGTTGCTAATAAAAGAGGGGCTAACTTATTTGAATTTTTAAAATAAAATGTAGCTGGGAAGCCATCAGGACCTGGCACTTTCCCGCTCTGAACTTTACAATGTCAAGTAATTCTGATTTATTCAATTCTTCTGCACTGAGAGAATATACCTCTGGTATCTATAATGTATCAAAAACACATTAGATTGTGTCTTGTATTCTTTAAGCGGAGTAGAATATAAGGACTTACAGTAGTCTCTAAATGTGTGCATTATATTTTTATGGTTAATGATTTTATCTTCGTCTCTGTTGGTGATTACTGATATTGCATGCAAACTTCATGCTTGTGGATTTGTTCAGCTTGTTGAGTTAAGATCTTATTAGCCTTCTCTCCGTGTTCACAGTAATGATGTTGTGATTTAAAAATGTGTTGTTCTGTTTCTTTTGTTGTCAAAAGGTTGAATTCTGATTACAAAGCCAGTCTTTTCCAAAAAGTGCCTCATTTAGAGACCTGGGGCCTCATGCAAAACGCCATGTGTAGAATTCACACTAAAACATGGCGTATGGACAAAAGCGGAAATGTGTGTGCGCATAAAAACATTCAGATGCATAAATCTGTGCATACACTAACTTCCACGTTCTTCTGCTCCATAAATCCCGGTCAGCGTGAAAAGTAACACAAAATATGTCTCTTTGAATATGCAAATCAATATAAATAGCCCCTTATGTTTTGCATTCTGTGAAAAGACAATGGCAAAAGTATGGGGAAAAAGAAGAATTTCAGCGAATACCAAGTAGAGGCAAGACAAAACATACTATTTGTTGGTTTAAGCAGTGATATAAACAACAAAAGGAAGTTGATCGAGTGACAGAGTGGCAGAGAAACTTGAAAGTTCAAGTTCATAAAGTTGCACAGTGCCCAAATAAATAAGAAGTGGTCAGACATCAAAGGCGCCATGAAAAGGCGAGTAGTAGTAGTCCACCAATCTAAGTGTCATATGGAAGCATATTAGGGTACAGAGAAAAGAAAAAAAACTGGGACACCGTGTGAAAAACAGGTTGAAATTTCCATTTTAATCACATAGTTTATTTTTTCATTAAAGTAGAATGTCATAAACTTCATCTTAAAATCATTTAATTTAATAGTTTCTCAAATGTCTTTGTAACTAAAGTAGATCGTTAAATGCTTCCATATGCTATGTACTCTTAGGTACGTGAATCAATACATGCTTCTTAAACGGGCTTTCTCTTACACCGACAGGACACAGAATACATTACATTCATGATGTTACAGCACTCTGAACAATTTAAATACTAAGATGTAAACCTGATATCATTTTCATTATGATAGAAATGAAAGCATGTACTGTATAAAACATTGAGGCACGTTGGCGCAGTGGTAGCAACGAGCTGGTGCCCTTTCCAGAGATTGTTCCTCCCTCCCACAAGATGCTTGCTGCCCCGTGCACGACCCTCAATAAAATAATTTATTGCAGCAGTACTGTCTCTTTCAAATGTACTAATCCCAGATTCCTGTCCTTCCTTTTCTTTCTCCAAATAACCAATTGCCAAACAATCAGCTCTTTAATAAATGTCAAGCCATCTGTAAACTTAGAACACTGATTCTTCAAAACCGTTGAAACACTGAAATATCTTCATAGTACATGTTTAATTATTCCATCCATCTATCCATCTAGGGTCGCGCCAGCCCCAGCAAGCCTACAGAGCAAGGCAGTAACAATCCTTGATCAGAACGCCAGCTCATCGCTGACGCTGCGCCACTGAGTCCTGGCATATTTAATTATTAACAATATACATTATTTAGTCAGTTAGTCATTATCTAATCCGCTATATCCTAACATGAAGTTTAAAATGTATCTGTATAATGTAGCATATATATATATACTTTAATGCATTTCATCTTTAAAGTGATATCAAGAGCTCCACAAAGAGTGCGCCTGGAAATCTAAATCGACTTAGAAGCCAGTTGTCATCATCTGTAAATACACAATCTCAATTGAATTTAAATACTTTATTGTTATTGTATGGTAAATGAGATTCAATATGCAAATTCTCCATAAACTTATTTTCCTATAAAATGGTAAAATAACGACAATAATAATATGATAAAAAAAGCAATGAAAGATATACAATATGAAAGCATAAGTGTCTGTGTAACATTACAACTGTAATGCAAGTTTACAGTGAGGTAATTGTACTTGTAAGTATAGACAGTTCTACCGGGAGCACTTGATGGACTGATTGAGTGCGTTTAGTGCTCTTGAGCTGAAACTGTTTCTGAACCACGAGGTCCGCACAGGAAAGGCTCTGAAGCGTTTGCAGAATGGGAGAAGTTCAATTAGACATGGCAGAGGCAGCGTGTGATAGAAGCTCTATCCCCTCTCTTGATACATCATCTGCAGTAGAGCTGTGATTCCATCAGATGTCTTAAACTAATAAACGATATGTGGTTAATTTCAGTGTATTTGATAAAGCTGCATCAGGGATGTGAGTCTAAAACATAAAGAGAAACCACACAGGAACAGTAGCACTGCTTTGATGGTTGATGCCACCAGTTTGCAAAACCGAGTGGAGAACTTGCGTACGCAAGGGATTAACTTGGCATGAAAATGTGCGTGGCTTTACACCAAGTTTAGTTTTTATACATTGCAATGTGAGCGTGGAAACAGGCGTATGCAACATTTTTACATGAGGCCCCTGGCATGTTCTTGATCTATTCTGTTAATTTCACTGATTAACTCTGAGATCTTCTTGGATTCTGATTTATTTTTGTGGTAGACATATGAGATAATCTGTCCTCTTAAAAAAGCCTTTAGAATATTCTTTCAGAAACCTCTGAGGATACATTTGTCTTTAAAAAAGAATCAAGTTGCTTGGATATAAATTTTGCACAGTTCTCGTAAGCTAGTAACAGGGGGTTAAGATGCCAGCTGCTAGATGAGTATGTGGGGTACAATGATTTGAGCTCCATGATCACAGGGACATAGTCAGAGGTAAGAATAGCGTCATACTTGCAAGATTTGATCGTGGGCAATCTATAAAGAAATAATCAATTCTCGAGTAGCAATGATGTACTGGTCAGAAAAAGGAATATGCTGTTAAGTATGATTTAGAAATCCCATGAGTCTGATGTATTTCCTTAATCCCATCAGAAACAATAATACTGTACTGTTTTCATTTTTGTTGTAAAAAAATCCATAGCTACACCAAAACACATGGTCAGTTCCTTTCCTTTATTTTAACTATTAAGGTTTATTCTTTAAAAACTATTAAATGTTACATGCTGTTTAGCAAATTTACAGAAGTAATCAGCACTTAAATGACTGTCAGTGAACAAGAATACTTTCCTTTATGTTTTTTTTTCTTTTTTGCTTTTATCCACAAAAAGAGAATGTACTGAAAATTATATTTTTCCTAAAGTGATTTTGAAGGCATTTTTCCCATTAGATACTTTCGATTGTTTTGCTCAGGCTTTAATAATATGACATAACATTTGGGAACAAATATGCAAAAGAGTAATCCAAAACTAGAAGCCAGTATTGCAAATATTTCAACTGCTACGGTGTATTTGCCAGGTGAACTGATATAAGCTGGGATGAAAGTGATCCAGACTGAGCAGAATATCAGCATGCTGAAAGTAATAAGCTGAGCTTCATTGAAGTTGTCGGGAAGTTTGCGAGCAAGAAAAGCAAGGATGAAGCACACTGCAGAAAGAAATCCAATGTAACCGAGCACAGCACAAAATGCTAGCACAGACCCTACTTCACACTCTAAGATTATTTTTTCTTTATATGATTTAAAATTTTTATGAGGAATGGGAGGTGAAAATAATAGCCAAAACATGCAAATTAAAACCTGAATTAATGTGAAAGATGCAACGCTCATTCTCTGCTGACTAGGACCAAACCACTTCATGACATTACTGCCTGGTAGTGTAGCTCTGAAAGCCATCAACACCACAACTGTTTTTGCCAGAATACAAGAGATACAAAGTGCAAAGGTGATCCCAAAACCAATGTGTCTCAGCATACATGACCAGTCTGATGGCTGACCAATGAAAGGAAGTGAACAAAGAAAACACAGGATTAAGGAGAACAGCAGAAGAAAACTGAGTTCTGAATTATTGGCTTTCACAACTGGAGTATCACGGTAGAGGATGAAAATTACTGAAACACATATGGTCATGAAAGTTCCTAGTAACGAAAACAGGACAAGTAATGAGCCCATGACCTCCTTGAAAGACAGGAATTCAATGTCCTTCAAGATACACAGAGTTCTTTCTAAATTTGAATTATAATCCAAAGGGCAGCTAAAGCAATCAATTGCATCTGTAAAAAAGGAAGAAAAAATCAATTACACATGTGCATTTCAAAGTAGCCAACCTTTCTTCCCTACATTAGCCAAATCTGCTTATTCCATTTATGGACTGCTGGGAATTTGATTGTTGCTTACTATAATTCCAAAATTTCTAACACATACTTGCAACCATACTTATTTGGGATAAATTTTACAGTCTCCAGTTAATCATATCTACAAATGTTGAGAATATCAGAAGAAAACATGAAGGAAGAAAAAATTGGACAAACACAGGGAAAGAATACATAGAGAGCTGTGAAACAATAGTGCTAATCGCCTTGATGCATTCACGTTAATATGATTTAAAAATTAGTATAAATAAACAAATTGATAAATTAGTATTGAAAATCAAATATTACTCTTACCACATTGTTTTCTGATTCAGGAAGTGCTATTATGCCACTTAATTCTGCTATATTATAAAGTAAATTATGAATATTAAACGTTGAATCCTTTTCCACAATTACTAAAAATGGATAATGTAAAAAAGCATACAAATACTGAAATTGGTATCTGGTTTTAATTTTGTATACGATAGTAAATGCAGTTTTCTGCAGAAAATTTCCTTTTTTGCTCAACTGCAATATTGTGCATCTTCAATTACACTATAGGTTCAAATAATTGATGCAGCTACTAACACAAATGAAGTTCCAGATCATACCATTGTGCATATTATATACAGTATCAGTATAGTACTGTATATATTATACAGTATTAATATCATATATTACTGATGCTGAGTTTAAATCCATCATATATACAACTTTTAAAAACTGATATGTACAGTACAGTATATCACTACCCAAAATACTTACCATACTTTTATATTTGTACAGCATTTCCATCCGTATTATTGTATTTTATTTTTTGAAAACTCTGTCTTTCGTATGGTGTAGCTTTCTCACTTTCCTGACTCAAAAAATTACCTCAAAATGTTGTCCTTCTCACCTTCTATTTCCTCCTTTTATCCCCCCATCTTTCCCTTGGCCTGTCAGCCTTTCCACTAGTGAAAGCTTCACTACTTCCGACATTCGGATTCTTGGATCATTAGGCTAATGACAAAAAGCTGCCTTTAAACCTCAACTGGGGTTTCACTTAATAGGATCAACAAGAATCACTTTTTTGGCCAGTAGCAGGACCAAAATCTCAGGACCACCAAGTCACAGTGTCACCTAGTGGCACCTGAGGGCATTGTTCCCATAAATTTTCACTTTCAAAGTTATTCCCAAATCAAAATAATTGTTATTAGATTGACTGGTAAATATTAGCCTTGTGTGATTAACTGGGCATGTTTCTAAGTGTGTGAGATATATGGTGGGTTAATGTCTTATGATAAGTGGGTTCAGAAAATGGATGGACAGACAGATGAAACTTCAAGAATTAAGCTGCATTTCCCATTTTAAAAGCATTGCCAACAGTGTATGAAAAACACAACACAAAATTATAGCAGTTCAATTAAATCAAATAGGTAAAAAAATAAGATTTTGATATATATTATGACTGTTCAATCAATTGAGAACAATGCACTTATCATTTTGTGAATATAATTGTATAAAATATTGATTTGTCATAAATGAAAAATAAAACTACATAAGTTTTTTTCCTTACTTGTTGTGTTACTTATTTCACCTTCTGCACAAGGTACGCAGTCAAAACAGCAAATAAGTTGTCCATTTCTAATTGCCTTGCGAGCTCCTGGCTTGCAGCTTTCGGTGCATACCGATTTAGGTACCTTATAAACAACACAAGCACAGTTACATTAATGGAACAGCCATTTTACAGACTAAGAATAAAAAAATCAAAAGGGCTGTTTCATTGCTAAGAGCAAACGAATCATGTTTTATTAATTTATGGTAAATACTGTTGTTATTCTAATTAAACAAAACACTGTGCTTGGTAGTTTTAACCCTGTTTTCTGTTCAAAAGTAATAATGCATTCAAAGGTTACCCAAGTATTGTAGTCAGATATATAGCACATATCATTAAATATACTGTATATACATCCATCCATCCATCCATCCATTTTCCAACCCGCTGAATCCGAACACAGGGTCACGGGGGTCTGCTGGAGCCAATCCCAGCCAACACAGGGCACAAGGCAGGAACCAATCCTGGGCAGGGTGCCAACCCACCGCAGACTGTATATACAGTAGATAGATATTTGGGAGTAATCTAAACAATCCTGAGTATTTTGCACAGTTTAAGAATAGTTTGAAAAAATAATATCTGAGAAAAAAAACTAACAGACACTTCTAAAAAAAGAAGAATCTGGTTATATGTTTAGCACAGCATCTGAGCTGTGACGTTAATTTTTATTGTATTTTTCCTGATACACTGTTCTCCTTGCATATGCAGTCTATTCCTTATGGCCTTTAATAGAGTATTTCAGACCTCAAACGCTAGACACATGTGTGCCAGACACAAGTCCTGGATTCAAAGTTAGCCTTATATAGTACTTTTAGACTGGCTTCTCCTTCTATAACACAAGTCCTTCTCTCATTCCTTCTTCAGCTCCTTTCAGGCAAGCTTTATCCACCTCTTTCCAACTCTGACTCCCAGAGTGATGTGAGGTTATCTCCTTTTATGCTGGACCCAGGAGTACCATAACATTTTACACCAGGAAGTACTTTTGGGTCAGGTAGAACCACCGTAAAGCAAGGGGCTCTCTTAGTAGCGCCCTTGGTGACACAAGGTGAATATTGTGGGAGGAGTGTCCAGAAGCTACACAAGATGCATCCAAACTTTTTTTTCAGTCAGGTGGTGCCCTATAGTATTCTCCAAAAATACAGCATGTGACCACCCTGATATAGTCATTCTCCTTTTCTTTTCTTTCTTTCTTTTGTCTGATGCCAACTAATCAGTCTGCCATAATGACTAATCTGTCATTTATACAATTGCCAGCATCTTACTGACCTTGCCTGAATACCTTTACCACTCATTGGTAAGGTATCCCAAGACTTTTCAACTTCTGTCACTAGACATTGCATGTTCCAATTATTGCCTTTATGACACAATAATAATTTATATACTTTTAGAAATGTTTTAAAACTAAGTTTTTTTATTTTTCTTGCCATTCAGATTTTGCATCTAGAAATTGGGCTTTATTTTTCAGATACATTTCTTGTGTTCTTCATTTATTACAGTATTACTTATATTGAAATTTGGAAAACCCTAATTATGTCAGAAATTAATTTCCATTGCTTCAAATTGAGTCCCTATTTTAAAATGCTACTCAAATCAAACCTTTAAGTGATCACACCTTTGAAAGGAATTTTTTTTTCAAGAAACAGCTTTGTTTCCCTGTTGTGAGCTTCTTAAATCTTCGAAAAACAGCCAAAAGAGCTTGGTGAGAGGCTAATGAGAAGAGCACGAGTGAATCGTTTATCATCCAGAAACAAAGACTTGGTAATTTTGGAAAGAGAGTCTTAAGGAAAATAAATTTGTTCATAGAATTTGGATTTTCTTCAGTGTTAAAAACAAGACATCTATTAATGAGAGCCACCATGCTACATAGCGTGAATGTAATGACATCATGTTTACCCTATGGCAAAACTAGAGACCATCAGGAATCCCAAACTAACAGTGAAAATATAAAACAACATTAAAAATTGTTAAAGAAAAAAAAAGTAACACAATAATTTTAACATTACCCTCTTCTTGAGGCATGGGCTACGCTCATGACTGCCGAGACTAGGACATTTATGAAAACTGTTAATATAATAGTGAAGCATGAATGTCAGTTTCACAAATCCACATGCAACTTTTTAGGACCATAGTCCCACCAATGAAGTAAATACTAAATATATGTGATCCTATGTCACAAAATGTATCCTCTGAATGTCAAATTCAGGACCTCCATTAATAAAACCAAGAAGAGGGAGCTTTGACTTAGTAATGTGGAATAAGCAAGTAAACACAGGCTTCAGATGTAAAAATTGAGGATAAATTTTAAAATGGATATGTAAAACCAATTTAAAAGAGATAGTGTTGACATGTTTTACATTTTTGTAACAGCCAATAAATAACCAATACAATTTTAAAGTGAAATGGAACAAAACAATGACAATTAACGAAACATTTTCATTCTTAGAAAATAAGAGATGACTCTGAGCCTTTACCCAAACGTGCTTTAGACATTTTAAAAAAAAAAAAAAAAAAAAAGAAGCAACACTTCAATTACTGGTAGTAGAGATTCCAAAATTTGGTATAGAAATTTAAAATCAAACAGAAGTTCATTTGAGCATATTTTTGCAAAATGATGTTTAAACAAATTATGGGAAACTAGCATTATAGTGTGCAAGGTGCTGCAGTTCAAGAGGAAGGTATTAAGAAAGCAACTTAAATAACGATCTAATACCAGATTGGTTCTTTCTGTTTGCTCATTACCTTTTAGATGATAGAACTGAACTGAAGTTTGATTCCTGCAGTAGAACAAATCTCATTCCAGAGTCCAGTGGTAAATTGGCCACCTCAATTGCAGGTAAAAGACCTGCATGTTGTAATTATTAACCAAGAAAATTTTAAGAAAAATAATATTACCTAACTGTTAACTTGTGTACAATGACCATGGAGATCAATACAGAGGGAGCAACAAGGGAAATAAATGATTTATTGTTTGCAGCCCTATTTTTTATTTCTGTTTTCCTGGTGAAGTGCTAACCTGCATGTTTCTACATTAGGAACAAGTGGGGCACTACCCCTCTCATTCCCAGCAGCTGGTGCTGTTTTGCAAAAATTAAGCATGTAGTGAACTTGTCTCAATAATTTGCATTTGCATTATAAATTAAAATTTGTATTAGAAAACTTATCAGATGTTCGCATTTCCATGATATGATTATCAAAATTTATTACATAGAAAAATATTACTTTTTGGAGTTTGAACAATTGTCTTTGTATCTGCTGTTGCTAGCCTGTTTTCAAGATGCTTGGTCAGACCCTTCAACCACACAGTGTTCTGGTATACCTTTATGGATGTGTTTATGTGCAGCCAGAACATTTTAATTCAGCCTTTGGCTTGGATAAAAAAGCCAGTTTAGGCAACCGTTGTTTGAGTTTTTCATGACATAACTTAAAGTCTGAGTGACAGTGTTGTCATCAACATTATCATGTACGACGATGATTTTTTAAGCACAATATAAATTACCAATTTGGCATTAAAAAAAGACAAAAGCAACTGAAAAATAAATATTTGAGTCAAAATTTGCCTGCTGAATTAATCATTCAAAAAGAAATGAAAAGGTAGACATAAGACCTGGTTAACTGGTAGTATCTCAACAAAAGATATATTCAGGTTTCTGTGTCTTCTTTTTGGAGGCGAATCTATGTTGGAATATCTTTTATTACTCTACTATAGTAGTTGTACTGAAAGACAAAATAATATGTTGACTGGTCTTCATTTTTTGTGATTTTATTATGGCATTGTTCGGCTGATAACACTGTGGACCCTGAGCTTCGCAATTTCGTCTATCTGTATACTTGTATATGGCTGAGATGACAATAAAGTTCACTTTGACTTTGACTTTTGACTAATACATTTGAAACACAAACTTCTGTAGTTCCTTTCATGCAGCTCCAATGAAATTTTCTGTACCTTGCATGTTGCCAGCATATTTTCATTTTTTGGCGCTACCTAACATCACACACTGGAGAGGTATCACCATCATCGTGAGTGAATCAAGCCGGAATGTTTCCCAGGACTTGCAAGTGACAACTTACTCAGGCCATTGGATTTGAGAAGAGGTGCATTATTTTGTAAACGTTTTAAGTACTGCTCTTGAAATGCTTGATTGATCATAACTCTAATATACGCTCTCTGTTTCTCACACACATTTTTACACATGCGCAATCACAATTGCACAATTTTTTTATGGCCGGATTCTCAGGATGGTTTTGTCTCTTTTGACATTCTGTAGACACTAAGTCTCCTTTATTCCTCTGCATCCCTGACACAGCCATTTGAAATACAAAAAACTTAAAACACAAGTTTGACGTAACAGTCCAATATTAAATGTACAAATCTGTAATTAATAAATAAAGCATTCAAATTAACAGTTTATCTGTGAAATATAATTCTACAATATGGTGCAGTGGCTGATAGGGCACTGCACACACTAAAGTTCTTACTAAGAAAGTACCCATTCTTAGTAAATGGAACATAATTTTGATAAGAATAATTTAAGAATAAAAGAAAAATGCTAGTAGGGCATGTTAGATTTACCAGGAATTTCAGGGCGCACTGCTGTCTTGTTTTCCTTCTAGCAAAAGATGTAATTTAAATGTCCTGTTTTTTTAAACAATACTGATAGCATTGCTTTGTCTTCCATCCATCCATCCATTATCCAACCCGCTATATCCTAACTACAGGGTCACGGGGGTCTGCTGGAGCCAATCCAAGCCAATACAGGACGCAAGGCAGGAAACACACCCTGGGCAGGGCGCCAGCCCACCCTAGGACACAAACACACATACACACACACACACCAAGCACACACTAGGGACAATTTAGGATCGCCAATGCACCTAACCTGCATGTCTTTGGACTGTGGGAGGAAACCAAAGTACCCAGAGGAAACCCACGCAGACACGGGGAGAACATGCAAACTCCACGCAGGGAGGACCCGGGAGGCGAACCTGGGTCTCCTAACTGCGAGGCAGCAGCGCTGCCTTTTCTTTCATACTCTAAATATATTTCCATTACTTCGTATTTTATACACTTTTGTATTGTGTCTTTGTCTCATTTGCTGAATGTTTCAGTGTTTTAAGAACACAGCATGTAGAAAATGGCAATAATCCATTTACCGACAATTTGAACTAAATTGACTCAGTTGTTTGAAAGCTTCTAACCACCACTGGATGCAGTAATTCTCATGCCTGACCGTGTCTGTCACTCTTTGAGAAAGCCAGTGAGGATCTCACAAGCTCTTCTCACTAGTGCAAGGGTCTTGAGAAACTGGCCTCTAGTCTATTTCAAATAAAAAGGAATTTTACCAAAGTAAACTAAAAACTTTTAAGCAATCTTGCAAAGATTGGACTTAGGAAAAAAAGGAATAATTGCAGAGTGTTCATGTTTTTTGTTCTTAAAAATCATACACATGTTAATGGGTGACGCCATATTATATAGCATGTACATTATGATGTCACCATATAGTGATGTCATGAGTGTTTAATTGTGGCAATTTAACAAATCATTAATCACAAAATAACAGTGAAAATATCCCCACAACAAATTGCTTAACATTGGGATGAATTTTATTGATTATAAATATAGCAGAATTGGTCTTCTGGTGATTACTCAAATATTGTGTGTCTTTGATAACAGATTAATCAAAAGAAGATATGAAAAATGAGTTAGAAGATTTCTTATCTTACCTGTTTTCTATCTCCTGCCCAAATGATGCTGACATTATTCATTTTAATGCGCCTTCCTTCTGGCATAGATGAATCATACAAGCCAACTGTTACAAACTTTATGAGACCTCCTTCACCCATTTGCCAATTTACCACTTCATACTTTTGGTCAGTGTCACCGTTTATATCAAAATAAACTTTATCTCCATAAATCGTAGTAAAATTTACTGCTTTTAGGTATTGTAGAAGCTGAAATAAAATAAAATGTTAAGCCCTAAGAATTTTATAAATGACAAGCATTCCTATAAACAAGAATAACACAGAAAAACACACAGCACCTGCCATGATGCTGGATTCATTTTGTTTGCACACGTTTTATTGATGAATGGTCCTTGGCCATCCTTGCAATTGTGAAGATTGTGTAATGCATGTGCTACAGCATACACTGCTTTGTATGTACAGCTTGGAACTCTAAATTCATGCTCATCAGTGTATTCTGTTTTTACATCTCTTAAATTCTCAGATCCTATGCATTTATTTCTACTCTCATCTTTGGATGTCAAAGTGCAGTTAAACGTTCCTTCCCAAAATTCTTTCAGTAGAACATCTTCAGGGTTTGTTAAAGGGTTAATATTTACAAGGTAGTCTCTTAAACCAGGAATTTCAGCATTGGTCAGCGCCATTCCGATGGCACCTCCTAAAATTCTGTAATATTCTTCTTTTGCAGGGAGCCGCTTTGTCATCCAGCTTAAATCTCCTATCCACTGTAATCCAGTTGCATTTTCTAGAAGTAATTCTTCAACAAATGTTTTCATAGTTACAGCATTTACAAATGCAATGACAACTTTAGCAGAAGACTCTTTGATAAGTCGTATAATGTTAATGTATTTTTGCCTTGTCATCACAGTGAATATGACAGCAGAATATTCGATACAAATGCCCTCTTCCTGAGCAGCTTGTGCAAATGCTGCCATAGCATCGTTGCCATAATCATTGTCTGTTCTTACAGTCCCAACCCAATTCCATCCATAGTGTTTAACAAGCTGGGCTAGGGCTTTACTTTGATAATAATCACTCGGGACTGTTCTTAATAATGTTGGATACTTTGTTTTGTCACTGAGACAGGAACAAGTAGAAAAATAAGTTATCTAAAAGAGAGAATTAAAAAACATAAATATACTGTTTCATCAAATTAGCAGTACTGTATGCCTCAACATTGTTATTTTTTTCTGAAAATACAATAACAGTTTTTTTCCTTTAATTGTACTTTTTTGATATTCTGTAATTGCATGATTTTCCATTGTAAAATTAATTCATAGTGGAAGGAAGAGGGCATTTAAATGATCATTATTAATTAATGAAACCAACATGTTGCTCTGATCTGAACCATTTGTGTTTTTCAAAAGGAAGAATCTCATATTTCTTACCTGTGGAATTATAAAAGCCTGGGCTATTGAAGAAACTGCTTGTGTATATGTTGTGGAAGACATCCCAATTACAGCAAGAACAGATGATTGCTTGATGCTACAGGAACTATTAGTAGGCTTTCTGTCTGCAGGGTCATTTAGTGGAGCTAACACTTTCTTAATGGATAACTGTACAGATGAGCAGGCATCATATATTTTGTATCCCACAGTAATATTCGGTAGTAAATTGTTCTTATTGTTAATTTCTTCTATAGCAAAAATCATAGTTCTGGCATTTTGATATTCTCGTTCATTGAAACTGCCAAAGAGGAAGCAGAAAAGAAAGAAAGTTACATTTGATTAACTTTTCCTTTATACTAATCTTAAAATTGATAGTATAAATCAAACTTTTATTGAATTACCTCTTTAAAAAGTATAATCTGATATGTCACATTGATTGCATTCATGATTAGACTCTTTATTTTGTTATGGCAATGTGTAATACTTTTGTTGCAACAAGGAGTAAAAAAAATGATAATAAAGAATAAATTTAAATGATTCACATAATTGTGTTTTTGCTAACATTAATCTTGCAAATATCAAATAATTTCCATTAGTATAATTTATTTTGAATAAACTTAGATCATCTTTCTTAACTGTTTACTTTATATTGTACTGTTCAATTTTTATATCTGACATTGTTCTATAATCCTGTGAACTTGGTTTGGTGTATTAAGAATACTAGTTGATTTTTATATTAGTTTAAACAAAACATATGTTATAAAATATTAGCATCACACTGTATGGATTCACCACCTTAAAAACTGTAATATCTACGTTTGTCTTCTTCTTTAGTAAGAGAGGACACAATGAAAATAAATTAAGAAACAAATAAATCTAGAAGATTTAAATAACAATTTAAATTATAATAGTAAAGATGTTCTGTATCAGTTTTAAATTATCTTTAATTATTTATTATTTAATTGGGATCAATTTAATATACAGCATTACAGCCTACCAAGTTTACAGCATTGGTTCATTACACTGAATTCACTGTTAATTTGTAGTAGTCAAGAGAATCAAAAATAAAATATACAAAATTATATAATTAATTAATCGTGAGAATTTGATACTGTGCTTAAAATTCAATAGAAATTTAGACAAATCAATTGGTAGTAAAAAGCTGTTATTTTATTTAAAGTACATAAAAGAAAAATATAGTAAAATTATTAATTGTTTACAAGGACTTTCTGTGATTAAAAGTCTAAACTTCATCTACCTGTAGTACATAATAAACAAAGAGTTCTGTAATATCTACAGTATCTGATGAATTTGCATATTGCACTTGGTAAAGTGAGGAATACTGATATCAGTCCAAATATCTGTACACATTTCACACAATTTATACTAAATTTAGAAAATGTATAGAATCATATTTAGTTTATAATGAATACATACTGTCTTTAAGCTCAAATAACTAAACAAATTATATTTACATTGCATTAGATAATCATATTTTAAAATTCATGGATTTTCTTTAGTATAAACATCTTTAAAAATTATTATCTTTACTTACACTTTGCATTCAGTCGGTGGAGGCTTGGATTTGTATGTAGGCAGATTATTGTCATGGCTGTGAATGTTAAAAATGCCTACAAGAATAATGTCTCCATCTTTTGATAATAATGGCATTTCAGCACTGTCATACAAGAGGCAGCTTGGCTCTTCTCCTCTTATGATAGCAACCCACAGTATTGCTAGTGCAAGCAGCATCTCACAATTGTAATCTGCATACAATGTAATTTGATGGCTATATACAGTATTGGGCTCAGATGAACATTAGCCTAAATGAACTTCATATGTAAACATCTTATTACTAGTGAGATAGTTATTCTCCAGAGGAAACTTCCAGTCTTCTAAAAAAATCTAATTAATGGCATATTATATAGGTGAAAACATTGTAGAACTGTCTTTAAAAACAAGTAAGCTATATTTCCCTTATCATTATTATTTGCCAGTATATGTTTTAATAATTTAAATAGAATAGAATAGAATGCCTTTTATTGTCACTATGCACATGTACAATGAGATTAAAAGCAGCATCTCCAGTGCAGACATATATATAGAACACAACAAACAAATAAACAAATGGCGCAAAAAGTTGCAAAAAAAAGTTCTGCAACGCTATATACATATGGAAAGAATAAATAACTATTGCACTATTGGGTTATTGCACATTATTTAAATATTGTACAATAATGATGATCATGTGCAGTGAGTAGTGGATGTTGGACTCTGAAAGTAATGATATTGTACAGTATACAGATATTGAACAGTTATTATCAATACCATTTAGATATTGGATATTGCACAGTTGATGGATAGAAGGAAGTCCAGGGGTTGGGGGGTTAGACTGTGTAGTCAGTGCATGTGTGAGTTTAGATTGGTTATGGCTTTTGGGAAAAAACTGTTCTTGAGTCTGTTTGTCCTTGTTGTGATGCACCTGTAGCGCCTCCCTGAGGGCAACAGGTCAAACAGATCAGAGCCAGGGTGGGAGCTGTCCTTGATGATGTTTTTTACTCTGCTGAGGCAGTGGGAGGTGTAACTGTCCATCAGGGAGGGGAGAGGGCAGCAGATGATCTTCTGTGCTGCCTTTTCTACTCTCTGAAGCCTCTCCCTGTCTGCCATGGTGCATTTGCCATACCATACTGTGATACAGTACATCAGCAGGCTCTCGATGGACAAGCGGTAGAAGGTCAGTAGCAGGTTGGAGTCCAGGTTGTGCTTTCTGAGGAGCCTCAGGAAGTGTAACCGCTGCTGAGACTTCTTGATGACTGCTATAATGATATCTGTCCAGGAGATGTCAGTGGAGATAAAGACGCAGAGAAACCAGAAGGTATCGACCCTCTCCACACACTCGCCGTTGATGTAAAGGGGGGCTAAGTTGGTGCTGTGCCTCCTGAAGTCGACAACGATCTCCTTGGTTTTCCTGGTGTTCAAAGCCAGATTGTTCTTTGAACACCAGGCTGCCAACTTCAGGACCTCCTCTCTGTAAGCTGCCTTGTCTCCCTTTGAGATGAGTCCAACCACTGTAGTGTCGTCAGCAAACTTGACAATGAGGTTATTGTTGTGGGCCGGACTGCAGTCGTGGGTATAGAGACAGTACAAGAGGGGGCTCAGCACAGCCTTGTGGGGTACCGGTGTTCAGTGTGCGAATGGAGGAGAAGTGGGGGCCGAGTCTCACAGTCTGGAGCCGGTTGGTAAGAATGTCTTTTATCCAGACACATGCGAGAGAGGGGAGGCCAAGAGTGACCAGTTTGGTGATGAGAATGTCAGGAATGATTGTATTGAAATTGAAATGTTTGTGATGTTTTGTATTCCCTACCACACCTCCCGTGTATTGTGGCTGGGCAGGTAGGACTCTATGCTCCTCTTATGGTCCATCTTGGCTTTTTTAATTCCACTTTTCAGAGCAGCTCGGGCAGCCCTATACAGAGCTCTGTCACCTGATCTGAAGGCAGCATTGCGGGCTCTGAGGAGTGTACGGACCTGGCTGGTCATCCAGGGTTTCTGGTTTGGGAAAACCGGAATGTTTTTGTCCACAGTCACATTTCCGATGCAGAACCTGATATAGTCCAGTACCGTTCCTGTGAATGTTTCCATCTCTTGGTGTTCAAATATGTCCCAGTCTGTCTGTTCAAAGCAATCCTGTAGTTTGGAGAGTGCATTTTCAGGCCAGGTTGTAACAGTCTTTATGGTGGACCTGGCACTGCGTCTGAGGGGGGTGTAGACTGGGGAGAGCAGGAGAGAAAGATAGTCAGACTGGCCGAGTTCGGGGAGAGGTATGGCTTTGTACACGTGCTTGATGTTGGAGTAAACATGGTCCAGAGTGAGTACTACATTTCGGGAGTACAGTCTTCAAGTTGGCCTTGTTAAAGTCTCCTGCAATTATATGAGCACCGTCAGGGTGGGCTCTCTGTTGTTCATTTAATGGTGTTCAGCAGGAGAGAGAGCGCCGTGTTTACATTGGCGTTGGGTGAAATGTACACAGCCATGACAATCACTACTGTTAGCTCTCTCAGTAGAAAAAAAGGCCGGCATCTTACAGACATGTACTCAAGATCAGGGGAACAGTGTTTGTCTATAATTGTCCCGTTGTTGCACCAGTTCTCATGCACGTAAATACAGAGCCCCCCTCCTCTGCTCTTACTGGATTCCTTTGTCCTGTCCCAGCAGAGCAAAGTGCGACCTGCTAGCTGTATGCTAGCATCGTGTATCCCCGGGTGAAGCCAGGTTTCAGTGATAATCAAAACACAGCAGTCACGAACATAGTGATTTCCAGCGAGTTGTAATTCAAAGTCATCCGTTTTATGCACCAGGGATCTGGCATTGGTGAGATACAAGCTCGGTAGAAGTGGCTGGTGTGGTTGTTTCTTTAGCCTTAGCATAACACCGGATCTGTGGCCCACTTCTGCTTCCTTTCCATCCTCCATCTGCGCTGTCTCCTAGACCCAACAACAATCCACGGAGAGCCTGCTGGTCTCGCTATGTTATCTGGGATGTTGCGTGTGTGATGAAAAACACTCGAAACAGATGTCTGGCTCTGGACACCGATGTCTGTAAGGTTTTGACGGGTGTAGTGGATGTTCACAGAACCGATATTGCACAACTAAGCAAGAAAAAAGTACAAAAACAACAACAAAAAAGCACTGAAAAGGAGAGCCGTGAGCTGCTGTGACTATGCACGCAACCAATCCAATCTTTTAGTGTGAAAGAATGGGCACACATGTTAATTTAGCTTACATGTTTTTCCAGTGTTAAAAGCAGTCTCTTTAATTAGCACTGTGATTTTCAGAAAAAAACAAAACCTAAATTAAACTGCATGTGGTAAAAAATGTATTGCATAAAAAACTAAATTTAGATGCTATGTCGGGACACTGCCTATGTAGAGAGTTTGCACATTATTCCTGTTTCTGTAGTTTTTCCCTGGGTATTGTTTACTTAAATTGTTCCTCATTTGAAACACAAATATAAATACAGTTTGATCTACATATTGTATATTGTCATTATATGCCTCAGCATTCCAAAATAGGAGCATGCATCAAAAAAATACAGAAAAGTTGAAACAAAACAGTTCTATTCTAAATAATACATATGCACATGTTAAAATATAATTAATAATAAAAGAAGTTGATTGTAAAAGTAATGCTAAATATTCAAAAACACATTTAATAAGCAAATTTATTTATCAAAATAAGCCAAAAGAGAAAGGAAAATTGCAAAAGAACACCTATAACAAAAACAATTGCAAATAGGCAAAATCCTAATTTTTCAGGTTAGTAATCCTGTATGGTGTAGCTTTCCCACTTTCCTGACTCTCTGTATGTCAAAAAGTTGTTCTTCTCATCTTCTATTTCTTTTTCTACCTCTTTTTTTCACCCATCTTTGCCTTGGACTGTTTACCTTTCCACTATTAAGGCTTCTCCACTTCTGACTTTTGGATTTTTAGATCATTAGGCTACAGACTAAAGCTGCCTTTAAACCTCAATTGCAGTTAAACTTACTAGCATTAATCAGAATTTAGTTTTTTGGTCAGAAGCTGGACTGTGAAATTTCAGGACCACCAAGCCACAGTGTTATTTAATGACAGTTAAGGCCATTGTACCCATTACTTTTCACTTTCAAAGCTATGGGCCAAATCAAAAGAATTGTTATTAGATTGAATAGCAAATCTCAATGAATAATAATAATAATAAATTTTATTTATATAGCACCTTTCCCATGCTCAAGGCACTTTACAGAGTTTAAGATAGAACGGCAGGGTATACAGTATATAGCATTGTACAAACCAGATAAATAAATAAAGAAGATTAGGACAGTAAATTCAGAGAAAAAAGCCTAACAGGCAACATGATTGATGGTTTAGCACACACACATAGGTTACATGAGCATCTTGACATAAAGGTAAACTGAGAGAAGGGTAGTAAAGTCAAGTAGAGCTAAAAGCCTTCCTGAACCGATGAGTTTTGAATTGTTTTTTAAAAGAATTCATGGAGTCAGCTGACCTGAATAATTTCGGTAGGTCATTCCAGAGTCTGGGTTCTACTCCTGTCACCCATGGAGTGTAGATTAGTGTGGGGCACAACAAGAGTGCCAGAATCAGAGGACCTTAGTGGGTGGACAAGTACATAGTGATGGAGAAGGTCACTGATGTAGTTTGGCGCAAGGTCATTTAAGGCTTTGTAGGTTATTAGTAGGATTTTATATTTGATTCTGTAAGACACAGGGAGCCAGTGAAGACGGAGCAGGATGGGTGTGATGTGTTCGCTGCTGCTGGTCCATGTAAGGACTCTTGCAGCCAAGCTCTGAATAAGCTGGAGCTGAAATATAAGATTAGAAGGGGCACCTTCCAGCAACTAGTTACAATAATCGATGTGGGATGTGATAAAAGCATGGACAAGTTTCTCAGCATTAGAAAAAGGAGAGGAAGGAGCGAACATGGGATATGTTATGGAGGTGAAAGTAAGAATGTGGTTTATGTGGGCGGAATAAGAAAGGGAGGAATCAAAAATGACACCAAGCAGTAGAGACAGGTCTGATGAGATCACCGCCAAGATGGACTGGAAAGGAGCTCATTTTATTAAGTTGCACTTTAGTCCCAATTTGCAGGAGGTCAGTTTTGTTGCAATTTAATTTTAAAGAGTTCTACTCCATCCAGGTATTAATTTCACTGAGGCAGGTTGTGAGCTGAGAATCGTCTACATAAAAATGATAACCCAGTCCATAGCTACATATAATATGGCCAAGGGGAAGCATATAAATACAGAAGAGAAGAGGGCCGAGGACAGAGCCCTGAGAAACTCCTTGTGTGACTGGCGCAGAGCTGGAGCTGCAGTTGCCAAGACTAACAAACTCTTGCCTATCAGTCAGATAAGACTTGAACCACTGGAGGGCAGTGCCAGAGATACCCAGCATGTTCTCCATTTTGGACAGTAGAATGTCATGTCTGACGGTGTCAAATGCTGCACTGAGGTCTAATAAAATTAATATACTGGTTTGTCCAGAGTCTTCTGCCATAAGTAAATCATTGGTTACCCGTAGCAGGGCAGTTTCACAGCTGTGCTGCGCCCTGAAACCAGTCTGAAAGGGTTCCATCAAGTTATTAGAGGTTAAGTAATTGGTGATCATAAAACTAATTGGCTCACAATGCTTAATGAAAGAAAATGGGAAGATGTGCTGAAGTACTTTTGGTTCTCTATTAATGTAGAACTGAGCAATCAGTCTCCATCTCATCTGAGAACACTGTGTCAGTGCCTGATCCACTTATGCCTATATCCACATACATTTACACACTGCTTATTACTTTTTAGTGTTTTTTTTTACTATAACTGTTTAATGGGCAGCATATTGAGGAGCTGCATTCCCAATGATAAACACCATGGACCTTATTATCTTTTCCTACTAAATATAAGGTTAAACAACTGGCACCAAATTAATTGTTTCACATTTACCACCACTCAAGCTTTTTAAAATGTAAAAAAATTATTGTTCCTAATTATATCAACAATCCAGCACTATCTGCTGCACCCGTTGTAGGAAGCCATACCATCTCCAATTACAGAATTGTATTAATATGTTAGAGATACTATGATATAGCGGAAAAATATTCTAGAAATTGTTGTTCAACTTCTGAATCCCTCTAGCAATAAAATTATAAAATGGCATATACACTTGTAAAATTGAATATGTATACATTGCTTGCTCACACACACATACCACATTGAGCACATCATGGAGACTTTATTGGGGTGGGGAAACCATACACTAGTACATCTACATTAGGCTGAAATGAGTGGTACAGAATGTTGTGAGCATCCGCACAGATTTCAGTTCAGGCACATTGTGGGGACAATTCAAAAATTATATTTCAAGTGACATTCATCATGGGGACTGCATGGGGAAGGGGTTATATTTACCTTAGGCTCAATGCTCAGTAATACAGGGTGTTGTAAACATCCACATTGATTTAAGGTCAGACACATATGTGGGGACTAGTGTGGATATTTACAAATTTAAAACTCAACATGACAATGGTCGAATAACATAACCTTCACACTTCTATGACTAATGGGCTGGAGAGCTGCTATAAATACTCATCATTTTTTCAGAATGCTAATCTGGATACTTCATATTCTTTATATAAAGTAAGACAAATGTAGATTTCCTTATCTGCCTTTCATATGATGAGCAAAATATTTCTGAGCAGGCATCAACCACAGCAGCAACTGTGGTCATTGCTGCTCTTGTGATAAGAATGGAGACAAATGCCATCAACTCACAGAGGGAAAGGCAAGTTTGTTGTACCACATGAACATCACTGAGAGAATAAAACTGAATAATAAAAAATTAGCTAACTTTTACAAGTAGCCAAAATTTAAGCTGGCCCAGGATTACAAGTTTTTCGTAGGCTTCAGGGATTCTAGTGTTAATTCATCTAAAATAACATAAAGTCATGTTTTGAAAGTCCCTAAAGTCTAATTGTCTACCCCACTGCTTTTTAGCTTATTCCATGTGTCTGTGATTCTCTTTGTGAAGAAAAACTTCCAGTTTGCGTGAAATTTACAATTAACAAGTTTCCAATTGTGCCCCCTTGTTCTTGAAGAACTCCATTTAAAGTAATTGCCTCTTTTCACTGCACTAATTCCAATCATAATTTTAAAGACTTCAGTCATGAGTCCTATTAATCTCCTTTTGCTTAAACTGAAAAGGCTCAGGTGTTTAAATCTTTCATCATAATTTATCCCCTGCAGCCCAGGATTCAGCCTGGTTGCTCTTCTCTGAATTTTTTCTAGCACTGCTATGTACTTTTTGAAGCCTGGAGACCAAAACTGCACACAGTACTCCATATGAGGCCTCACCAGTGCGTTATATAGTTTAAGCATAACCTCCTTGAACTTGTACTCCACACGTCGTGCTATATAACCTAACATTCTGTTTGCCTTCTTAGTGGCTTCTGAACATTGTCTGGAAGTTGATAGTGTTGAGTCCACTATGACTCCTAAATCCTACTCTTAAGGTGTACTTTAAATTGCCAGACCTCCCATTGTGTATTCAACCCTAACATTTTTACTTTCTACATATAATTCTTTGCATTTACTGACATTATATTTCATCTGTTACAAATCTGCCCCTCTGTAATGATTTAACGGATTTTATATTATCTGCCAATCCACCTAGCTTGGCGTCATCTGCAAACTTAACCAGCTTTTTATTTATATTCCTATCCAAATCATTTATATACAATATATTAAAAGTAGTAGCAGCCATAGCACTGACCCATGTGTAACACTACTCTTAACATCGGCCAATTCTTAAGAGGTTCCTCACACCATCACCCTCTGCTTCCTGTGTCTGAGCCAGTTCTGCACCCATCTACTAACAACACCCTCAATTCCCGCTCCTTTTAGTTTGATGCTGAACCACTCACGTGGCACCTTATCAAATGCTTCCTGAAAATTAATATACATTATATATGCTCCACTTTGATCATATCCTTTGCTTGCTTCCTCAAAGAATACCAGCATGTTAGTAAAACATGACCTCCCACTTCTGAACCCATGCTGACTGTTCAGTAGAACTCCGGTTCTTTCCATGTATTGCTCAGTCTTTTCCTTAAATATTCCATCCATTAAATTACCTGTGAGTCACATTTAACTTACTGGCCTATAGTTGCCTGAATCTGCCAGATCACAACATGAAAAATAGTTGCAATATTCAGCTAAATACAACTGTTACATTCCCAAGTTCACATTAACCAGTGCTAATACAGCTTCATTGGAACATCTAGAAAACTAAAAAGTCCATCCATCCAAATCCACATTTCAATGCAAGACCATCCTAACAGCAGTGGATGCAAGACAGAAACCAAACCTAGACCATTCCAGGGCACACTTACGCATCACTCACACTCTCTTATAAATAGTTCATTTAGAATGCTATTTTAACCTAACCAATATTGTCCTTGTGGGTGTAAAGAGACTGGAAAACCTCTATGAAAGTCAAAGCAGGCTTAAGGATGTGAACACAGACGTCTGGAAGTCTCAGGCAGCAGCGCAAACTACTCCTCTACCGTTCTACTGCAAACTGATATGAGTCCTCAGTAAGCAGTGAGTAGATCAATGAATTCAACATTTTCAGTACTGTGCCAAAGCATTATGCACATATAAAAATGCTAAATAAAAATTAAAATGTTTTTTCTCAGTACTGTATATACACAGAAGTATATAGTTTACATAGTGGTCATTTCATATTAAACTTCCTATACTGTAGTGCAATGACATTCAAAATGAAAGCTAACTTGTAATTTGTGTAACATGCAACCTATCTGTAAAAGTGCATTGATACAGGGAAAAGAAAAAAAAAAACACTCTGAGACTAAGGATCTGCTCTGGTATCTGGAAGGTTGCCGGTTCAAACCCTATTACTGCCAGAAGTGATTCTACAATGCTGGGCTCTTGAGCAAGGCCCTTAACCTGCAATTTCTCCAGGGGCACTGAACCATAGCTGACCCTGCAATGTGACCCCAAGGGGTATGCAGTAACTACATTCCATTTTACCTGTACAATGACAGTATCATTGAATCATTATCATCATTAATGGAGATGTAGCTTTGAAATGGTTTTGCATTTATAAGGAGGTAAAATTATTTGTACATTTTGTTACACCATATTTGTAAGGAAATCTTATATACACTGAGTTAACTGTTTACTGTCACCATACAACTCAGAACTGCCATATTGTGACATATTGTGATAGAGCCTTTGAAAAAGTAACAATTTGTCCTACTTTTTATTAACTAGAGGTTTCCAGAACACAAAAGTGCAGCTGTGGTTTAAATGATCCAACAAAAATTTGTTAAAATATTACAAAATAGAAGACAAACTTAATAGAACCAAAGAAAAAAAATTTATGATTATTTTTCATACTGAGCTTAAATATAAACATTATTTTTTTATGGCTTGTAATGGCATGATGAGCACAAGCCAAAAGTATTTTTACTAAATTTCCATCCATCCATCCATCCTTTATCCAACCCGCTATATCCTAACTACAGGGTCACAGGGGTCTGCTGGAGCCAATCCCAGCCAACACAGGGTGCAAGGCAGGAAACAAACCCCAGGCAGGGTGCCAGCCCACCGCAGGGCTTCATAAATACCTCTTCAATATTTACTTTGATCTTTTAATTAAGTGTGATTTTGGTCAGAATAGCACCAAAAAGCACCAACTCTGAATAGGATACCTGTCTATTGCGCGACACATTCACATTCATTCAAACTGTGTTCAATTTAGAGTCACCTAATAATCTAGCATGTGTATTTTTGGGGGTTGTGAGGCATCTCTGCTATATCTTCCACAAGTTTCATTCAAGCCAAATAATGCTGAACAGAGATGATCTGTAATATGTTCAAAATGCATTCTTATATAACATAAACTAACGATGTTTTGATTGTGTATCTTGGCATACTTAATTTTTCCATGACAACTTAAGCCATCAAAGCTTAAAAATATCTAAATCTTGGAGACTTCTCTATTACCTCATACATATTGAAAGGCACTGACAGGACATATATAAAAACACTCTGGGTCGTCTTTGGGAGCCATCTTCACCAGCACATCACTAGGAAAGGTAAGGGCAGGGACGTCTGCATGAGCCTCATCCGGCTCTGGTGATAGAGGAACATCACATGCCTGTTGAGGATCGATCTGCACGACTCCACTCCTGCCACCATTTGATGTGTGAGTCATTGTTTTGGACCCAAGAGAAGACACTGAGTCCAAAGTCTTCAAAAAAAACAATTTTATTCCAGCCAAAACAGGAACAGTCAGGGTCTTTATTCAAATGGGAGCTACCACTTTAATACACACAGACACAGCAAACAAGCAATGACGGGGCCAGGTCAGTGGTCAGGTTAGACTATACCCTGCATCAACCATCAGACAACAGGCATGTTACATGGCAAGGCTGTGAACCTGTGGATCCCTCTATGATGGACAAGCAATCCCTGCCTGCATTGACAGACTTTCGGCACATCTCACAGCTTGGGGAGTTTTGGGCTCAAAAACGTCAGTATGTACATACATATATATATATATATATATATATATATATATGTATATATTGTGAAAGATAGAGGCTTTGTCCACCTCTTGAACCCTCAGGTACCACTCTGATGACCAGGTGAAAGTATAAATATTATTTATTTTATAAAAATACTGTGCACAAAGCACTCTCCACACCCCACTCATATAAATCAAACTCTCCCAATAACCAATCCTCCTCGCCCAGACACTTTGCCACCCTACCTCCCAGCTCAGCTCCCTGTACTGGGCTTCCCACAGTCCTTTTATAGCCCCTGACCCGGAAATGGTTCCTGGGAAAACCCACAAGTCCGTTTCCTTCCGGGTCAGGGTAAACAGTCCTCTTCTTCACCCCGGGATTACGTCGTTTCTTCCGGTCACGTGACTGTGACGCACTCCCGGGTTATAGGGCACGCAAGAGCCCACTAGCCCCCCTACAGCGACTCCCGGTGGCCCCCAAGGTATCCAGCAGGGCTGTGTATATAAACTACAAAGTCCATGAGGCCCTGCTGGCATTCGGGGCACCATCATGCTGTCCGGAGGGCTCCTCCTAGCGGCCTGGGGGTGGCGACCGGAGTCCATAGCCGGTCGTCCATCACAATATATATACATATATATATAGAGTGACCGCTGGTGCAGGGGGATGCAGCCACCCTTCAGAAACCTCCTCTTAAACAGTTTTTCAATGAGAAAATAAACCCACTCTTCAGCTCCTCTTTGCAGAATCAGCTGCAGTCATGCTGGCTTGCTGCATGACATACTCCTCGCATGGAACTTCAAATATTTAAAAGACCAAGTCCTGCGTTTCACTCTACTGTCTCTCTTTGCCCAGACTCCCTCTGCTACGGCCACTGATGCAGAGATGGACTGTCAGTATGTTCCCCTACCTCTGGACCCAGAGGATCTGCCACCTCTTCCCGCTGTTCACCCCAGAGACCTGCTTGCAAAGATGGGCCCTAGGGGCAACCCGGAGGGTTTCCTCCTCGGTTTTGAGTACATGCCAGTGTTGATGGGTTGTGCAAGCGTGATACAGTGCTTTTATTAAAACAAAGTCAAATCAAGAGTTTCCAAAAGTGCAGTGCTCAAAGACTTCTTAACAAATAAATAATTCTGAAAAACAGTGATGATCCATGAGATAAAATATTAATTTAAAATTGAGAATATAACCAACACTATCATCGGGTCAATGTTCCATCTGACAAGGCTAGCACTATTCTCACTTCATCTCCCTGGCTCACCCATTGCTCGCTCAGTTGGCAGAGACACCAGCAGCTGCGGTCCTCACCAACTCGACCCCCGTCTTGGGTGTCACGAGCCGCATCGGCCAGACTTGGTTAGTCATCATCATCCTTTACACTCCCCTGGGGTGCCTCAGATCCCTGGGGAGGATTCCGCCACTATCACACCCACTCCTTGAAAAATATTCAGTGAACATGATCTTCCCCTAGAGCGCTGATCCTTCGCTCCTTCACAGAGCCAACTAACATACTGCCCCTCTCACACTGGCTGCCTGGCTCGTCCTGCCTCTCCACCTAATGCTGTCCTCATGGTTCTGTTTCTGTCTTCTCTGTTTTTTCATTCTGTTCCTCCACCTCTCTGCAGTGCAAGCTCCTCATATATTTCCAATCTATTTGGGCAAAGGTGCGCCGAGCTTCTTCCTCCACGGCACCATTGCAATACCTGACTGATTCGCCCTCCTCTGCATGTGTGCCAACACCTCAATTAACTGCAGGTGTGATTATTTATTTAAAATTCACACACTGCCAGGGACTACTTATCACACACACCCTCCACAAGGCCCCAGTTCAACGGGAAGGCTCCACCCTTCTCCCAACCCAGTACAACTGGTGGCCCATGTCTGTGGCATGGCCCTACAATGCACTAAAAACAATAATTAAAGCACTAAAACCAAACCCTGTCATAAAATAAACCTCTGTTAGTAGTCTTTGCCTATGGAGGAAGAAGGAGAAGCTAATGAAGGTAAGGTAACATCAGCACCCCCTCTCGTTCTGGGATGGTATTGCTTATCAGAGCCGAGAAAGTGGTTCCCAGACATACAAACATGCTAATGTTTACACAGAAATAAACCAGAACCACAGGTTTTCTTTTCTTTTATTTTATTTAGCTACACAAAAATGTAGAAAGTGGAATAATATTTTTTTCTTAAAGTGATTTTGAGGGCATTTTTCCCATTAGATGCTTTCTAGTGTTTTGCTCAGGCTTTAATAATATGACATAACATTTAGGAACAAATAAGCAAAAGAGTAATCCAAAACTAGAAGCCAGTATTGCAAATATTTCAACTGCTACTGTGTATTTGCCAGGCGAACTGATATAAGCCGGGATGAAAGTGATCCAGACTGAGCAGAATATCAGCATGCTGAAAGTAATACGCTGAGCTTCATTGAAGTTGTCTGGAAGTTTACGAGCAAGGAAGGCAAGGACAAAGCACACAGATGACAGAAATCCAATGTAGCCAAGCACGGCACAAAATGCTACCATGGACCCTACCTCACATTCTAAAATTATTTTTTCTTTGTATGACTTAAAATTTTTATTAGGGAATGGGGGTGACAACAATAACCAAAACATGCAAATTATGACCTGAGTGAATGTGAAAGAAGCAACGCTCATTCTCTGTTGACAGGGGCCAAACCACTTCATGACATTACTACCTGGTAGCGTGGCTCTGAAAGCCATCAACACCACAACTGTTTTTCCCAGAATGCAAGAGATGCAGAGTGCAAAGGTGATCCCAAAAATCGTATGTCTTAGCATACATGACCAGTCTGATGGCTGACCGATGAAAGTAAGTGAGCAAAGGAAACACAGGATCAAGGAGAACAACAGAAGAAAGCTGAGCTCTGAATTGTTGGCTCTCACAACTGGAGTATCAATGTAAAGGATGAAGATGACTGCGACACTAATGGTCATTAAAGCTCCTAATAAAGCAAACAGGACGAGTAATGAGCCCATGATCTCTTCAAAGGACAGGAATTCAGTATCTTTCTGGATGCATTGAGTTTTGTCTTGACTGGACCTGTAGTCGAGAGGGCAGCTCATACAGTGAAGTGAATCTGTAAAACAAGAGAAACATTGTATTTTTATAAGTATATCATCTGCCTTACAGCATAATTTTACCAAAATTATTTTGTCCATATCCAAAGATGCATGAATTAATTAACAGAATGTTCAAACATACAAAAAAAATTTTATTGATTTAAAGAATATAGACCCATGGATACTTTGTTACTCTTTAAAATGTGAAGTTGTTGTTAAAATATTTAGTAGTAACTCTCTGAGTTACTGCTGTTTCTTCTCTGTCATCTCAATAATGTATAGAGTACATTCATTGAAAATTCTACATTGGATCAATGTGAGTGTATGTAGTTTGGTGAGAAAGTATGCCCTTTGATGACCAAACATTTGAATAAAGCTAGTTGAGAAAATGAATTGATTTTTCTGTGTGAAAATCAACATTTTGTTAAAACAAAGGAGCCATCTGAAAGAATCCTCTAAAAAGAATGTAAGTGACAAAAAATCTTGTCTTACACAGAAAGAACTTTCAGACTTTAAAAGTAACAGAAGTTATGCATTTTAGAAAATCCATAAATGTGGCTCAGTTGAATGGGTTGCAATGCTTTTGAAATACTATGATTTGAAATACTATGAAGCTATGAAGAGCTTTGCAGCATTAATCCAACTGAAAATGGTGTCACAAATTGAAGGCAATAAATACTTTTTCAAAAAGCGGCATATATGTTTGTTAAGTATTAACATTTGGGACCTTCAATAATTTGGTGCCCCATCTAGAGCTGGTTCCTCATTTGTGCACAGAATAACGACAGAATTAGCTGAAGCTGAATTATGAATAAAACCATATTTGGTGTTATTATTTTAAACTTGCATCTCTTCTTAATGTTTAGATGAAATTTTTATAGCACTCAATATCAAAATATGCAGTCTTTACAAACATTTGTAATTTGGATAAATTATTTTTCTTTAAACTGTTCAAAAGCACTGACATAAAATGGACTACTTAGGTAACGCTGTAAATTTTCTTCTTCTTTGATTATTTCATTGGCAAAACAGAAAGTGAAATTGGGTTAAACTTCTCAGTTTTCATAAAATATTATTTTCCTGCCTGGAACCCAGCATTGCTGAAATAGATTCAATATGACAGTAAGATGGGACTGAGCACTTTCAGAACCTAACAGCACCAGCACCCAGTGTCATTTTCACCTAGGAAGTGTTCTGCGAGAACTTTACATGTTCTCCCTGGGACAGTTTTTTTTATTTATGAAAATTGAAAAAGTGCTTGCAAAAATGGATGAATATGTTTTAATCCATACAGAGCTATTATTTATTTGAGAAGATTAGGCATTACACTCATGAATTAACTGTGCCTTAAGACTCACTACCATTTTCCCACTGCCTTGGAACTTCCTTGGCCCTCCAGTCACCATAAAAAACCTCACACTGTTTCAGTGTGATGCTGAGGTGTCATCCATTGTATGGCAGCACTCGGGTCCCAATCCAGGTGGTTCGTCATGTAGTGGGTGCGGCAAAGCGCTGTATCAGCACATGCTCCCAACTTTACTACTCTCTCTCACTTGGAATATATATAAATATATATATTATACACAAACTTTGAAAAACGAGGCAGCATAGTGGCACAGTACTTATTGTTGCTGTCTCGTACATCCAATATCCTGGTTTTAAATCCTGCACCCTATTGTTGTCTGTGGGGAATTTACATGTTCTCGATGTTAGTGCATGTATGGGTTTTTGATTCTTTTTGGCTTTTCTGTCACATCCACAAATGTGTGTGTTGGGTGAATTGTTATTTTAGATACATACATTTACTGCAGCTACTTAAAAAATGCACATATTTTGGTACTTACTGGTCTGATTGCTTATTTCACCTTCAGCACAAGGTATGCAGTCAAAGCAGCAAATGTGTTGTCCTTTTCTAACTGCTTTACGAGTGCCAGGCAGACAGCTTTCTGTACAGACATATTTAGGTACCTTATAAAAATATGGAAATAACATATCATTTGAATAAAGTTGACAACAGTGTAAAGTTATGCTTCAGGGGCTCTAAACAATCTTCTCTGTTGATATATGCTTAATAGGCCATTCGATACAGATCGGTACTAACAGAAAAAAAAAATGTTCCATAAGAATATTAGGGTGTGAACATTAGAAAGAATAGATCCATTGTGCTCATTTGTATAATTTTAAGCATTTCAGATTGCTTAAACTGAAACAGTCACAGCTCACACCTTCCAGTCCCAAAACCAACAAAATCTCCTGTGTCTTTTTATATTGAAACCAAAACCATGCATAGTACTTCAAAAGAGGCCTTCTGTAGTGATACATAGTTTAAATAATATAAATGGATTTGTACTCTACACATCACGCTCTATTGTATAACCTATCAACATGCTAGTCTTCTTATTGGTGTAAGGCCACCACAACTCCTAGGTGTACTTCCTCGCAAATTCAACATTTTTACATTCTATGTGTAATACTTTACATGTGTTTACATTAAATTTCATCTGCCAGAAATTGACACATATCTGCATTCTTTCTAGATCCTTTAGCAAAGAAAGAAAGTCAAGACACCTTCACTAACCAGAAATTTTTTAAGACAGACAGTTGCTAAAGAAATAAACAAGATTCTAGCTTCACTCCCCTCCTCAATTATTGATAATTTTTCAAATTAAACATATATTTACATGAGACATTCACCATCTTCGCATTAACAAAAATGTAAACAATCTCCTTTTTTAGGGCTCACACAAGAAAGTGCATAATTGTGATAGTATTATGGTTCAGTTTTACAATTCTGCTAATAGCATGTTAATCTTACCTGGTTTTGACCACCAGCCCAGACAATGCTGACATTATTCATCTGAATTCTTTTTCCTTCTGGTAAAGATGGGTCATAGAAACCGACTGTTACAAATTTTATGAGTCCCCCTTCACCGAGCTGCCAATTTACCACTTCATACTTTGGTGCTGGATCACCATATGCATCAAAATAAACATTGTCTCCATAGACTGTGGTAAAATTAACATTTTTAAGATAGTGTAAAACCTGCCAAAAGATAATAATATTAGGATCTTCATAGTGTCGCAGCGTAGCAATCAGCTTTTTAACCTCACAGGCCTAAGGATTTAGGTTTTAAAGTGGGTCACTTAGTTCTCAAAATGTCCCTTAACTTTACGACTTTTTAATGTTCCAATTCTGCCACATCATACAGTATATTACTAATAACATGGAATTTATTTTACTGAAAATAACATCAGACTGTTTAGTTGACTGCATGTGACTGTTATTTCTCAATGCCCAGATAATTTTCTTTTAATTTCACCAAATATCTTTGAAACAAACATTGTAAAATGAATTCATCCATAAGTGAAAAGGGGAAAAAATAACTCTTCTTTTTCTTTTGACTTTTACATCTCATTGCTAAACTGAAGAAGAAAAAGAAAATCGAATAAACCGAAAGCAGCTGTTTAAAAATAAAAAAAAGGAATTAAGGGTTCTTATACTCCATTAGCTGCAGCAAGAATTGGCTGCTATTAAGTGAATTCTGCTGAAAAGTAAACCTACAGCTGTTGTATATCATCCTCCAAGAACTGTAATTGAAACCATTGGTATACAGAGTTCAGATTCTCCCTGTTTCCATGTAAGCTTTCACCTGACTCTAACTTCTTAAAAATGGAGATGTTAGAAAAATTATAAATCTACAGAATATTGACATATTAGGAATGTGTGTGACATAACGGACTGGTGTGCACTGGTGTTCTATCAAGAACTTGTTCATGCCTTTTCCTGATGGTACAGCCTCTACCTCAAATTTTCAAAAATATGATGGTAATGTATTGTGTAATGTATAATGTATTTTTGCCTTTAGTAAGAGGGAGGGTGCATTCTAATAGGTATGGTAATAACATGAGAATGACAGTATGTCAGTTACTTATATGACATGTTCACATCAGCACACATCTTCATTTACCATAAACAGTGCTGTTTAAGTTAAATTACAGCCTTGTCTTTAGAGTGTAGGCATAAACCACCTCCCCAGGAAAAGCACTGCAGTGATACCTGTGATACCCTATGCATGATTTTGGCATCCTGGACATAATAATAATAATAATAATAATAATAATAATAATAATAATAATAATAATAATGATGATTAAAAAATTGTTATGCAGATGATTGCAGAACAAACTTTTCTACCTGCCATGGCTGAACTCTCATCTTGTCTGCACATGTCTTATTTATTAAAGGACCCTGGCCATCCTTGCAGTTGTACAGATCATGGAGTGCATGTGCTACAGCATACAATGCTTTGTATACACAACTGGGAACTCGAAATTCACCTTCATCATTGTATTCTGTTTTTATGTCTCTCAGATTTTCAGCCCCTGTGCATTTATTCTTTGTGGCATCCTTTGAATTGAAACTGCAACTAAAGATAACTTCCCAAAGTTCTTTTAAATAAGAATCTTCGGGATTCCAGAAGGGGTGGATATTCAATAAATAGTCCCGTAAACCAGGAATTACAGCATTGGGTAAAGCCATTCCAATTGCTCCGCCCATAATTTTATAATATTCCTCCTTTGCTGGGAGTCTCTTTGTTACCCAGCCTGGGACACCTACCCATTGTAAACCAGTGGCATTTTCAAGTATTAGCTCATCAAGAAATGTTTTCATTGCAGTTGCACTTAGATAGGCAACAACAACTTTTGCAGAAGATTCCTTGATGAAACGTATCACTTTGATGTACTTTTGTCGCGTCATGACAGATGAAATGACAGCTGAATATTCTATACAAATGCCTTCTTCCTGAGCAGCTTGTGCAAAACTAGCAACTCCATCATTTCCAAAATCGTTGTCAGTTCTAACTGTCCCAACCCAGTTCCATCCAAAGTGCTTTAAAAGCTGTGCTAGGGCTCTGCTTTGATAATAATCATTTGGAACTGTTCGAAATACCGTTGGGTACTTTGTTCTGTCACTTAGGCAAGCACAGGCAGAAAAGTGACTTACCTGTAAAAATAAATAGGAACATGCGTATTATTTAATTCAGAATGACCTGTTGAGTTTAAATTAATAATAGATGTTAATAATTAATCTATGTATATCTATATAGCAAGTAGTGTTTAAAGGACATGGCTTACTTGGGGAATTTGAAAAGCATTTGTAATTGAAGACACTGCTTGTGTGTAGATTGTAGAAGACATCCCAATAACAGCTAGGACAGGAGCAGCAGCCTTGCTGCAAGGCAGGTTACTAGATGTTCTGTTTCCTGGGTCGTTTAACACTGCCAGTGTTTTTTTAATAGACAACTGCACAGATGAACAAGCATCATACATCACATATCCCAATGTGATATTAGGTAGCAGTTTACTAGTATTATTGATTTGTTCTATAGTAAAAATCATTGTTTTAACACTCTGGTACTCTCTTTCGTTGAAACTTTAAAGAAAACAAATTATGTACAAAGTTTAATAAAAGTGCATCTCTCTATTAGTGTATCAGTTCTGTCTTTTGAGCATGTTAAAGGCAACAGTTTTTAGAAGTGTATAAGTAATTTTCAGGATGGGCAAAATCCTTAATAATACTGCAACATTTGTCCTCTTATATTCATATCTAGGTACTATTGTATATAAATATATATATATATATATTACAGTTTCTGATATAAACTTTTTCTTCCTATTAATTATACATTTTATTTTTCTTTGTTCATTTCATAAATACATCATGCAAATGTGTTATGAATGGTTAAGAGTATCTTGAGATTAAAAAATCATTGATATATTTAGATTTTTTTTTTCTTTTTATAGTATAAGGTAACATATAGCTTCTTGAATTTCTATTACAGTTATTACTGTAAGTACATGAATGCTCTATTACAAACTAAATATAAATTACTAAAAGTATATTTCATGTTCCATCCTAGCTTTCATTCTTACAATTCAGTCTTTAATTTTATTTTAGAATGTACTTACACTTTGCATTCTGCTGGACTGGGTTTAGATTTAAAACTAGCCACTGTATTTTCATTGCTGTGAATGTTGAAAATCCCTGCTATCATTATGTCTCCATTCTTAGATAAGAAAGGTGCATCTACAGTGTCATACAGGCTGCATACAGGCTCTTCTGCCTTTATGATATTTACGTACAGGACGATAACCAGGAGTAGCATCTCTAGCATGCTGTTTTTGGCACCTCAGTTGTTCCAAAGTCTGTCATTTATATGATGTAGTGTGGATTAACTATGCTTCATTTAATTTAGAAAAACATCTTCCTCACATACTGTTTGCACTGGTGCCCAGTTCTGTAGATGATTTTAATTTAATTTCTGCAATACCACTCATGTGCACATGGGGCATAAATAAACAGATGGGAATTATTATTATGACCTAAGATGTGAATATCGCACAGCTTTAAACTCTTTTAATCAGTTTTTTTGGAGTTCTTACAAATTTTGGTGTGTTAAATATAGCAGATATTTCTGTATAAAGGGTTTTAAAATCTGCTTCTAATTAGTTTTCTTACAGTTCCACTGTTATGCTACCTTTTGTACAAATAGCTTTTACAATAATTATAATCAAACAATTATTTTGTATACTGCTATGTTTTGGTAAATTATTGTTTGCTATAGTTGTATGTAATGTTATGATGATGTAATATGTTGTATACTAGCTGTGATAGCCAGCTTGACCCAGAAACTTTTCTAAGTGTGTGATCCTGAGTTAAAGTGTTGTTGGTTAAACAGATGTATCAGAAGTACTATGTTATGTAACTTCAAAAAGTGCCGATTGCTGATTACCACTGCAAACTTAATGACAATATACAGGTGAACAACAGTGTTGGCTTTTCCAAAAATGCAAGGCTATCCACTGATAAAAAATGTAGTGTAAATAGTTTGTCTCAGATTTAATGTCACATATGCTGGACACAGTAAAATGAAGTGCATGTATGGCTAAGAGTATCATGACACTACTGTCCGGCTGCCTGAATCTTGCTTCATAGATTATGTCAAAAATAACATCACAACAAGTAATAACAAACAAAGCACCTTTTTCGTTTTAAACATGTAAGAAGGGGCACAAGGACCCAGGAGTATCTTATGTGGCATTGCAGCAGGTATTTAAGACCAGGTGATAGGGCTGTGGAGAAATAACTGTGCCTTGCAGTTGAGTGACTTTCTGCTGTCACTAGTTGATACGTGGTGGTTTATGTTCCTACTTATTTTCTTTATAATCCTTTTGTTACATACTATACATAGGGTCAGTTGCAGTGTACCTGAGATAGTGCCAGACTAGCTGTGGATCAAGACCAGACTATGTAGAATGGTATTAGGAGGAGATGATCCTCAGATCTAAGTGCTGTTGCAGTGAACAAGATCAATACCAAATTTAACTAATACGCAGCTAGTCTTATTGTTGTTTCATGTTTGTTCTTGGATTGCTCAGCTAGCTGCCTGATTGCTCGATAATTGAGTCCTGCCGGCAGTTAATGTCTTGTCCCCTATTAATTAACAACTTGAAGTTACACATTCCTTTTGATTTTAAGGAACAGAGCATAGAAAAAAAGCATATCCTAATGTAAAATAAATAAAAATAATTGCAATCGTTAAGTTACATTAGATTGAAATGAGTAACACTGTCATTATTGTAAATATTATTCATGTCAAGCGTCTGCTAAAGCCAAAAAATCAATGGAAAGTATATAGAAAGTAATGATGACAAAAGGTAAATGTTAGAATCATATGTGAAGCAAAGTTGCTTCTCTGCAACTCAGGGTAATCTGGATGCATGCCCTGGCATATACAAGGAAATAAGTAATGCCAAGTGTTGTACCAAACTCCACCTCCTGCAACCAAATCATCACCACCCAAGCCAAGAGGTATTATTTCATCTTTCTTAAGGTAAATATGCCAGTGCTATTGATTAATTTGTCATATTACTAGGAAAGCCCATTAATATCGTAAGATCACATTTATTTATTTTTTGTGTGTTACTGCACTGAATATTAGACAATATTATTCGATTGTAGCTTCAACAGGATTTAAGGATGTTGATTTCATTCCTGCCAAAATAATTGCCCCCACTCCATTAACTCCAGACTGAAAGGTCAGAATCACTTCAGAATTCATCTGCTGTAGACCTCATCTGCTGTTTAGCATTTCACCCCCTCTCAATGGCAGTACCATTTTCCTGTTTCAGCGGTACTTGGTGCTCTTCCACACAATACGCCCACAGGGGTACTTGTACATTATATCACGGCCTGTCTATTTAATATGTAAGTGACCTGCTTAAATCTCTGAGTGGGACCACTCCTCTGGCTCATTTCATTTCATTTTTATATGTGATGTTCACAGTTTGTAAATATATCGTGTGACCACCCTGGAGCATGTGGGGGTTTTAATCTGGTAATGCTATAACTCATTTTGTTAATTATGTAGAAAATACAGAAGAGGTACCAAATGTCATTCATTATTCACCCAACTTTTCCTAATAACCAAATTAATCAAAAATTCACCAAATTGTGTAAAATACCTTGTCAGAGACTGGACAATATTTGTAAAGAACGTCTCATTGCAGCACAAACTTTACAATAGAACAGAGGTGCTATATAATACATATTGTGAGAGATTTTATATCAGATCTGAAGAATACTTGAAAAAGACAAGAAGAAAAAGAAATTATTTTTATACATTTAGTAATATGACAAAATATAACAAAAGCATGCTGAAGCAAAAAATGCAAAAAGCAGGAAAGAAATTTCAAAAGACTAGTGGTTATTGATGATCTACATCTCTAAATTGAGCAAAAGGTAAGCTGTAGAAAGTACCTTATTCATCCATCAACATTCAGTCCTTTGACCTTCCATTCCTGCCACATGATTCCAATTTGTAGTAATCATATTGCAAAATGTTATTTTCTTAGGAGACAAGGAATGCTTAGCAGTCAAAAATGAAAGGATTCTTACAGGATTAGACTTAAAGTTTTCACATTTATACTGTTTGATTTACTGATAAATAACTTCCACCCCCAGCATGCCAAATCAGACCATACGAAGAACAGAAGTGTTTAAACATACTTAAATAACATGCTTTTAAAGTAAACTTATAATGATTTAAATATGTTCATGCTTGTCTGATTCTAATTCATCCATATTTATTTGGTCATGTGCATAAATGCTCTTCCCATTTTATAAAATAGCAAATTAAAAAATAAAATAGTCAATAAACATGCATAATTCTTTTCAGTTTAAAAAAATACATCTGTAGGCAGCCAGGAAGGTCAATCAGTGTTCAGTATGAAACTATGGTCTACACTCAGATAACCTGCATTTGAAATGTTTTTCTTTCATGTTCGCCTCTGTCTATGTATATATATATATATATATATATATATATATATATATATATATATACATACTACTTCCACATATTAGTCAGTCAGTCATTCAGACCCTGCTAAATCCTAACACAGGGTCATGGGGGTTTGCTGGAGCCAATCCCAGCCAACACAGGGTGCAAGGCAGGAACAACTCCCTGGGCAGGGTGCCAGCCCACCTCAGGACACACACACACACACCCAAACAACAAGCACACACTTGGGACAATTTAGGATTGCCAATGCACCTAATCTGCATGTCTTTGGACTGTGGGAGGAAACCAGAGCACCCGGAGGAAACCCACGCAGACTTCTACATATTATTATTTTACATTGTTTTCTTTACTTTTTTATCATAAATGTTTGTTCTTTCCATTAATTATTGTCCCATTATCAGTTAGTGAGAAGATAATTAGTGGGTTCTGTCAAGTAAAACACTCACAAAGATTTTTTCTTGCCAGAGATTTCTAACATGTTGTGTGGCAAAGCTCCTATTTAACCACTGTAGCTTACTTTTTCTTTCACATCACTGACTGGTTTATTGTACCAGTATTATCTCCGTGTTATAAAAAAACAATTACCACAACCTTGCATGGAGAACTCCTTAACCGCTAAACACGCTCAAGCACTTGGACATGATAAATGCCAGACCACCGAAAGCACTCTAACTAACAGAGAGTGAAAGAGAAAGAGAAAGAGAGAGAGTCCTTATTGCTACAGCAATACACTGATTGTTTTTAATTTTTTTTCATTGTGTGCATTTCTGAGAATTCAGCCTGGTACATCCATGAAGCTAAGTTTTCAGACTGGGGATTTTTAAAACACTGTCTTATTTTGTTCCCTTTATTTAAGAAGTAGAGTTAGGTCAATAATACTGCTTATAAGAACATTATTAGCTGTTTACCCAACTGGAATTGTGCTGATCCATGATTTTCTAACTATGTCTTGCCCAAAGCTTGGTCAAGGCTGGAGAGTGATGTTACTGCCAGTGCAGTGTTTGTAGTTAATTTGTTGTGTTTGGGTTCACAAAAGAAAAATGAGAGAAAATATGCAGGTTAGCTTGACAGGTTTTTGTTAACTACTTTATGACAAAGTTAAATAAGGAGGTGAAACGTGAGGTTTAAAGTCAAAACAGAGATCACTTAAAAATATCTTATAACTACACATAGTCAAGCAAAGCAATGGGAAAAATCACTATACTGCAGTACTATCCATTTGGTGCATGCTAAGAGAGAAAAATTTGCTTTGTTTGTGGTTTGAAAATGCAATCTATCCTAAATCATGACATGTCAGAAAGGGCTGTGACTTAGATGTTGCCAAATTGTGGAAAGATGTGAAAGCTGATATCTTGCCCTAAAATGAGGAAAAGTGCTTATAACTATGCAAACTTTACATATATCGGAGCACAAGAATGGGAATTTTTGAAAGTAATCAATGGCTGTTTTTTTAAGCAGTTTATTTTTCTGTAATAATCAAGATAGGAAACAGGGATCAGATGTGATTGAACAATCAGGATCTATTGACTATAATATAATACATTCCCAGTGTTTTGGCAGAGGGGTAAATTCAAGAACTGAAACAATTAAATTGAATTTTAGTACAGCAAAATTTGAACAGATGCGGAAAAGCCTCAGTAACATAAACTAGGTAAGCTTTTCAGGTTGAAGACTGCCGAGGAAGTGTAGTTCAGGCAGTTTGAGAGAAATGTCGCTGAACAGGAGAAAGATATAAAGAGATAATATCGTAAATATTATATTAGTAAAGGAATTGTCAAGGAGGAGGCAAAGACCATTAGGAATAGTGAAATAGCAAATGTTTTGAACTTGCATTTTACTGAAGTTTACACAGGTGAACAAGTCAATAACTTCTCAAAAGTAGCAGGGACTACTAAGGAGGTACTTAGAAAAGTACTACTTCGATGAAATAGTTTGAAATCTAACAAATCATCAGGACCAGATAACGTTTATCTTTGTGTTTAAGGAAGTTAGTGAGTACTTATTGTAAGGGACAGCCGGTAGTTTACCCCGGCTGGGTCACACCAGTAACAGAAGGATGGGGGAAGGCAGCTTATCAGGGACACTGCCTGCCCCAGGACGATAGATGGCAGGTTCCCAGGACTGCAGCAGTGCCTCGGATGCTTGCAGGGCACTATGGGACTTGGAGGTTGGCAACACAGCCCTGCTGGGTACCGTGGGTGCCGCCAAGAGACACTGCAGGGAGACTGGGTAGTCCCTACTGTTTACATAGCCTGGAAGTACTCTAAAGTCACAGGGACAGAAGCACAGAAGTACCTCCGGGCTGAAGAAAAATACAATTCTCCATCTGACCCGGAAGTGCTGTCAAATCACGTGGACGGAAAGACCGAAGCAATTCTGGGTCAAGGACTATATAAAGGACTGGTGGAGACCCAGCAAGCGAGCAGGAGTTGGGAGGTAGAAGACAGTGCTTGCTGGGAGGTGTAGAGGAGAGAATTGTATTGATTTATTGTATATTTAATTGTTTATGGTGGCTGTGGTGCTTGAAAGGCACTTTGAAGAAGAAAAAACAATTAAAAGAACTTCTTCGTGCTTTTATTCTGTGTCTGTGATTCTGTCTGTTGGGCTTAACAGGGTGACAGAAACCCCCGGTGTTCACAACATATAAACATTTGCCACGTATTTTTCAAATATTTCTGCACCCAGGGGAAATTCCTACAGATTGGTGACTAGCGAGTATTATCCCACTGTAAAAATCCAAGTTACTATAGGCCAGTAAGTATAATATTCATCACAGGTAAACTAATGTAAGAATTTTTAAGGAAAAGATTAAGCAGCATATGTCTAAAAAAGGTCTGTTACCAAAAGTCAACATGGAGTCAGATGGGGAAGGTCGTTTTACTAATAGGCTGTAATTCTATGCGGATGCAACAAAAAATATAATAAGAGGAGTATATGATATTATTTGTGTTGTTTTCAGAAGGATTTTGATAAAGTTCTATATGAAAGGTTAACATTAAAACTAAAAGATGCAGTAGGAATTCAAGATATGGTGTGATATAGAGAGAGATAGAGACAGAGAGGGGTTGGAAGCATGAACTGATTACAGTGTGTTGCCTCACCCACCACATGACGAACTACCTGGATTGGGACCCGAGTGCAGCCATGTAATGGGTGACAACTCAGCACCACACTGGAACAGTGAGAGGATTTTTACAGTGGCTGGAGTATTAATCCTGCCTCCAACCCCAAGTTTTCCCTGCAAGTTAGAGGACCTGCTAGCATGGTTGGATGCAGATTAACGTCATACTCAGGACAAAGTAATTGTAGGCTAAGGGCCTTGCTTAACACAAGAATTACCAGAGTCTATGAAAAAACTCATAGATCCAGCCCACCTTAAAACCGTTCTCACCTCTCTTTTGTCTTCTAAATGTGCCGATTAAGACGAGCAGCAAGTAGCTGGCTATTCCATCCCCCACCGTCGCAGAACGTTCACTAAGTTTTCCCAGCTCATGCCTTGTTTGATTATCTGGGAGTGACTGAACTGCTGGAGTTTTAGAATGGAAATAATAGATCGTTATTTAGAATATACACATTTCATGCGTGTTCTGTTTCTACAGTAATCTGTGTAAACACATTGCTAAAACAGAAACTTTTTCATATTTTAGTAATAAATGTTACAAAATGTAGGCATAAACTATAGAATGTGTGAAGCCTGAAGTCCAAACATCAAATAAACATTTTCACAAAAGGTTCAAGGATGCTACGACACTTTCCGTGGCTTAACGCTAAGATTTGCTGACTTGGAGCACAGCAACCCTGCAATGCTACAGAGGCGCGAGTTCGATTCCCCGCTTTGTAGAAAGTGTTTTTTTTTTCCTCAAACGGACATAAAATTTATAAATTGGTATGCACTGTAAATCGTTAAGTTTAAAATATCGATCGCGGTTATTTCTGTTGATTAATTCATGCTTTTTACTTAGAGTCAGAACAGGAGCTTGTTCAGCTTATTCAGCAACTGATCTGACTCAAACAGCGCCAGTATAACTTCACACCCAACCTGACGCTGTTCGTTTTCAAATAATATTGGATTACTTCGACGATGTTTTCTGATTGGTACTATTCGCATCATAAAATTATTTCTTCAAAACGTCACATATATTTGTCTCTTTCTTTTTTTTTAATGTGCGTTGTAGCATGCAGCAACTGGCCAACTGCATGTTCTTGCGCACACTGAATAAGACAGCGCTATATGCAATCATCAGATTCAAATGTTAAGTTACATAGCACGGAATGGAAATCAGCAGTTCTTAGCATTGCACCACGCAAGCTGTCATATCAACCGCCTACTGTAACTTGCTTTCTTTTTTCTTCGGTTACAGTCTTGAATAAAAGTGCACTTGTTTTGTTATACTTTTACATCAACATATGTTCCTGTGTTTGAGCTACATGGGCATGCTCAAAAAATACACGTATAATGCCACGAAAAGCGCATGCAGACACTTCAGTTTGCAAGCATTGGTACGACAATACAATCACAAGTACACTGCAGAGCTTTAGCGTGTCTTTATGTGAAAACAGCAGTGTCATATGGGGAGTGTCTGATGATTGCATATAGCGCTGAAGTTATTACTCTTTACTATGCTTTCCTCTGCATGTCCTGGAGCACAAAAGAAACAGCATACAGCAACATGTGGAGACTGGCAAGATTGTGGGAAAAAAAACACGTGGTCGTATGTATCGTGATACACTGCAGAGCTATACCGCGTCTTTATGTGATAACAGCAGTGTCAGGTGGGGGGAGGGGGGTGGTAGGGAAGGATCCTGAACACAACAGAGAATGAAAAGTGAATTTAAAAAAAAAACAAAACAAAGCTAACCTTTGCAAATAT
Organism: Erpetoichthys calabaricus; assembly: GCF_900747795.2. Classification (NCBI taxonomy): domain Eukaryota; kingdom Metazoa; phylum Chordata; class Cladistia; order Polypteriformes; family Polypteridae; genus Erpetoichthys; species Erpetoichthys calabaricus. The sequence continues at coordinate 131,685,000 of NC_041395.2, read as the reverse complement.
CATAAATTACACCAGCTGTTACAGACTGAAATCAAATGTATCTTTTTATTCTAAAACAGTAAAAATAAGAACACTTCACTTCTCAAAAGGGTGTCATGCAGAATCAAACTCGTGATCTTCTTATTGCCAGTCAGCAACTGATACTGTTGCGCCACAGGGCCAGGCTTAGTAAATTAGTGTCAATGTCGCACACTAAGGCAGCTTTTTTTAGAAACGCAACACACATGAAATGCGTGTGTTCCAAATAACGATTTATTATTTCCACTCTAAAACTCCACTTCACTCCCAGATAATCAATCAAGGCATGAGCTGGGAGAAGTTCGTGCACGTTCTAAGTTGGCGGGGGGATGGAATAGCCGGCTACTTGCAGCATGTCTTTATCAGTACATTTAGATGACAAAAGACGCTGGCGGAGAGGTGAGAATGGTTTTAAGAAGCGATTTAAAGTGAGTTTTTTCGTAGGCTCTGGTAATTCTAGTGTTAAGGCCCAATGGAACTGAGTCACTTTTAGCATTAACAGGTGTGTAGGTGTTGTTATAATTGGCTTAAACACATGAAGAAAAGAGTAAATGGGAGAGAAGGTTTTTCAGAATTGATGTTAAAAGTGGTGTATCTCAGGAATCAATGCTGGTGCAGTTGCTCATTTTAATATAAAAATCTGGAAAAAAATATAATCAGTAAGCTGCTTAAGTTTTCAAATGTAACCAAGATGTAACTTGGTGGAAGGGCCGATAATATAGAATCAGAAAAAAATTTACGGAGGGACTTGGATAGCATACAGGCTTGGGCAGCTTTCTTGTTTATGAAAAATCTATATGCAGATAATGTAAAGAAGTGATCAAGAAAACTAACAAAATGTTATGTGATACAGTATATCACATTGTGTGGAGTAAATTCAAAGCGAAGCTATGCTTAAGTTATTTAATACGATACTGTGACCTAACCTGGAGTACAGTGTACAATTTTGGTGTCCATGTTATGAAAAAGACATAGCAGCATTAGAAAAAGTATAGAGAAGCTGATTCTGGGACTAAGTGGTATGATCTGTTAGGAGGGATTGAAGGAGCTGAACCTATTCAGTTTAATAAAATGGAGAGTAAGATGTGACATGATTTAAGTGTATTAAATTACAAAGAGAATCAGTATAGTGAATCCCAGTTGTTACTCTAAAATAAACTCTGCAACATGAACACAGGGACACATTTGGAAACATGTTAAACATCATTTTATATTTAATGTAAAAATTATACTGAAGCCAAGTGAGTAGCGAGAATCTTATGTTATTATTAAAAATATCTGAAGTGACAAGTCGTGCATTTTGGTAATTACTGTTTTTAATTATACCACAAAATGCCTACTGATTTTATGTAACGAAAAACAAATGTAGGCACAAGTAAAAATGACTTTAATTAAAAAAAACCTACAAGCTGTTTTTAAAATGACCTATTAATTTTAGTGTTATACTTAGTAACACAGTGTAAAACATTTGCAGTAAATATGCTTTGGTTAATTAAAAGTAAGTTCAACAACATGCATCTTTGTCGAAACTGCAGCAAAAGAACAACAGGATAAACATTGTGGCCTGCACTGGTACACCGGGGTACTGTGCAGGCTGAGAACCACTGTAATAGAGGGTGCTAGAGATGTGAAAGAGTAAATTACTAAAAGAAAAAGAAAAAAAGACAGTGTGATAGTCTCCAAACCATCATTGGCCATTCTGCAAGCTGAATCCAGTTCTCTAGACCATTAAAGCTAGTTGCACTCATCACTGTATTTCTTATATATAGAAACAACAGATTTTCTACATTATTGCTCTTGTAAAAAGCTGTATAATAAAATCCACCTTTGACCACTAAGGTTTATGCTTTGAAGACTATTAAAATGTGTACTAAGTGTTTCCTAAATTCGAGAAGTAAAGGTGATCAGCAATAAATAACTTCCTATATAAAACCAACAGTGAACTAGAAATTAATAAATAAAAAACAAAGAAACCAGACGTAAAAGCTTTTTCTCTTTTCTTTTATTCACATACATTGCAGAGTTATAGGATGTGGACTTTTTGTTTCTTAAAGTGATTTTGAAGGCATTTTTCCCATTATATGCCTTCTAGTGTTTTGCTCAGGCTTTAATAAAATGACATAACATTTGGGAACAAATATACAAAAGAGTAATCCAAAACTAGAAGCCAATATTGCAAATATTTCAACTGCTACTGTGTATTTGCCAGGTGAACTGATATAAGCCGGAATGAAAGTGATCCAGACTGAGCAGAATATCAGCATGCTGAAAGTAATAAGCTGAGCTTCATTGAAGTTGTCTGGAAGTTTGCGAGCAAGAAAAGCAAGGATGAAGCACACAGTAGAAAGTAATCCAATGTAACCGAGCACAGCACAAAATGCTACCATGGACCCTACCTCACATTCTAAGATTATTTTTTCTTTGTATGATGTAAAGTTTTTATGAGGAAAAGGTGGTGACAACAATAACCAAAGCAGGCATATTATGACCTGCGTTAATGTGAAAGAAGCAACACTCATCCTTTGCTGACAGGGGCCAAACCACTTCATGACGTTACTGCCTGGTAGTGTAGCTCTGAAAGCCATCAACACCACAACTGTTTTTGCCAGAATACAAGAGATGCAGAGCGCAAAGGTGATCCCAAAAATTGTATGTCTCAGCATACATGACCAGTCTGATGGCTGACCGATGAACATAAGTGAGCAAAGGAAACACAGGATTAAGGAGAACAGCAGAAGAAAACTGAGTTCTGAATTGTTGGCTCTCACAACTGGAGTATCAATGTAAAGGATGAAGATGGCTGCAACACAAAAGGTCATGAAAGCTCCTAGTAAAGAAAACAGGACAAGTAATGACCCCATGATCTCTTCAAAGGACAGGAATTCAGTATCCTTCAAGATGCATTGACTTTTTTCTTGACTGGATCTGTAGTCGAGAGGGCAGCTCATGCAGTGAAGTGAATCTGTAACACAAGTATTTAATTTTCCTTAGGGTATTTAAATAAGTTAACCAAAATGAGAAATGTTTGCGATTTCACCAAAGATATATGAATTAAGCAAATGTGCAAAGAAAATATATATTTACATGATATTTACATGATATGGCACCATGGAATAAGGTGTTACACTTTAAAATGTGAAGTTCCTGTTCCAATACTTAGTAGTGACTCTCTGTATTATATTACTGCACTATAGAAAACTGAATTTAAATTACATCCATGTCACTGTTTGTATGAAATGTGCAAGTTATTCTAATATTTATGTTGTAAATTCTCCCTTAGTGTCAAAAATGTTTGGGCTAGGTTGATTCAATTTGGGTAAGAGTGGTTGTGAGTGGTTTCAGTTGGTTTTTTGTTTTTGTGTGACCAAACATTGGGATTAGGTTAGCTGAGAATTTTTTTTTGTGCAAAAAATCCAAATTTTGTTAAAACAAAACTATCACAGAAATCATTTGGAAGAATTCTCTTGGAACAATCTACAGTATGAGTAATAGAAAAAAAAATTCAGAATAAAAAAGGCCATCAGTAATTCTAGAAATTCCATAAATGTTGTTGAGTTTAAGTTGTTCCCCATAGAGAAATGGGACAAAATGCCTCCATACTAATATGAAATATTAATACGAGGGAGAATCAAAAAGTAAAGGCAACTTACCCTTTTTTACTGGTAACTGTGACCTGATGAACATAACAGATCACTTCTCCACTTAGTCTCCCTGCAGGTCAATGCACTTCCTGTATCATTCCTCTAACTTCTTCATTCCTTGGGAGAAGAAACTATTTTGCTACTCCTGAATTCAGGTCTGCACCTCTTTCTTAATTTCATCATCAGAGGTGAACCTGCAACTGTGAAGAGCCTCTTTAAGTGGACTGAAGAAGTGATAGTTGCATGGTGCTTGATCAGGGCTACATGTTGGATGTGGAAGGCGTTCAAGCTACAGCTGTTGTATTGCCTCTGCCATTGTAGTGCAGCATGGGAATGTGCATTGTCATGGAACAGCAAGACTGTTTTTGTCAGCATTCTTCTTCATTTGATGGAAACTGCACGTTTTAGCTTCAGGTTTCACTCCCTTTGCCTAAAGAAATTTCACTACAGCAAACCCACAGTGGAGCCTGCATGTTCATTTGAACTCGTCTTCAAGTAGACTAATGGCAGAGTGCTGCATTGTGTGTGTTGAGACTTCCCATAAGCTGTCATGAACATGTGGTATTGTGTAAGCTTCTATACACTGTAGTTACCGCATAATTTTCAAACTGCCTTTACGTTTTGATTTACCCTTGTATAGTGTATAATTCTTATGAAGAGTTTTGCAGTGTTATTGAAACCAAAGATAGTGTCATTAGTTGCTAAATCAAAGAAGAGGGTTACTATTTAAAAAGGGGGCATTAAATGTCATTCAATATGTTTATGAAATAAACTGAATAAGTATTAAAAGTTGGAACCTCCAGCTAAGTTTGGTTCTTCCTTTGTGTGCACAATGCTGCTGAAATTAGCTTAAGCAGAAGAAATTAAAAAATAATAATATTTGCTATTATTTTTACAGCTTGCATCTCTTCTTTAAGGATTAGATAAAAAATATTACAGCACTCTGCATCAAAATATGCAAGGATTACACAAATGTGATGCTGGGTTAATGATTTTTCTTAAAAGTGTTCAGACAGCATTAAAGCAAAATAGACAACTGGCTTTGTACTGTGTACAACCCAGGTAATGTCGTAAATTCTCCACATCTTGGTAAAATTATATTTCAAAAGACTTTAAAAACTGTACTTGGGTAAAACTGTTGCTCTCAATCATTACTAATTTCTTGCCTGGTACCCAGCATTGTTGAGATAAAGGCGCTATGACAGTAAGATGGAACTGAGCATTTTCAGATCCTAAAAGCACCTGCACCCTAATTTCATTTTTACCTAGGAAGTGTTCCATGAGAAGTTTACATGTTCTCTCTGAGTCTTTCCTGTATGGATTCAACATTGTTTAACATTAGTAATTATAAATTAGTTGGAAACAAGTAAATGTATATAAGGTATGTGTGTGAATACACTTGAGATGAACTGATGCAACTTTTTCTTGCTTTATTTAATTTGACATATACCATAACTTCTTTGAATTATGAAACTGAAAAAGCGCTAGACATTATTTGCTTATTTATTTAAAACCACAATTATACACAGAGTAATGTGTGTTTTACTCATGTATTTACTGTTCCCAGACTCAGTGCCATTTTACCACTACCTCAGAATATGTATTTTATACCTAAACTTTGCAAAATAAGGATGCTTTGTGGCACAGTACTCATTGCTGTTGTCTCAGGGATCTAATGTTCAGGTTTCCAATCCTTCATCCATTTGTTGTTGTCTGTGTGGAATTTACATGTGTCATGTCAATATTTATTTATTTATTTATTTTTTTGTTCTGGTTTTTCTCTTATATACACAAAAATGTATGTGTTGGGTTTAATTGGTTTTGTATGTAGGAGAAATGCCCTGCCATGTATTGTCACCCTTTCCTTTCTTGGTGGGAAAGACTCCAGCATTCCACAAAAATAATTTATTAGGAAGTTTTGAAAATAAAGTGCATTTTTTTCCTAAAATATGAATTCAGTCTTAAAATAAAAAATGCATATATGTTGCTACTTACCGGTCTGATTGCTTATTTCACCTTCAGCGCAAGGTATGCAGTCAAAGCAGCAAATGTGTTGCCCTTTTCTAACTGCTTTGCGAGTGCCAGGCAGACAACTTTCTGTACAGACATATTTAGGTACCTCACAGACAAAAACAAAATAACACGTCATTTGAATACATTTGGTAAAAGAATAGAGTTAGGCTTCAGAAACTGTAAACACTCTTTTTCAATGATATATGTTAAATAGACCTTTCAATACAAATTGGTGCTAACAGGAAAATGCATTTACATAAAAACATTAAGATCAGAAAATTAGAGGCTGCACATCCACTTTACTAATTCTCTTCATAACTGTAAAAAATGTAATCATGTCATCTGCGTTTGTTTAAACTCAAAATCTTCAGCTCCTTCATGTTCCATCATAGTTCATATCTCTCAGTTGTGTAATCAGCCTATTTGCAAAATAGGTGCTGCTATGCCTATTTTGTAAGATGGAAGACAAAACCATATCAACTCCAGATGAGGCCTCCCCAAACCTTTATACAGCTTAAATATAACCTCTATTGACTTGTACTCCACACATTATGCTATATAAACTTAACAGCTTATTCACTTTCTTAATGGATTCTTTACAACTAGACAGTAGTGAGACCGGTACAATGTCCAGGACTTTCTCATTATAGTTTTAAACTGCTATTGTGTTTTTAAATATATAATTTTTACATTCTCTGTGTAATATTTTACACTTAAAGTATTAAATTAAATTTCATCTGGCAAAAATGTATCCATATCTGTATTGTACCCAGATTCTACATTATCAGCCATTCCACCTAGTTAGCTTCCACAACTAACCAGAGAACATTTTTAACGCATAGACTTAGTAATATAATTAAAAAAAAGTTTCTAGCTTTACTCCACCTCAGCTATGAATAGTTTTGAACCTAAATACTATTATTATGTGAAATTTATACCATCTTCATATTAAGAAATGTGCACAGTCTTCTTTTTTTAGCAACAGCAAGTTAATCTTACGTGATGTCGACCTCCTGCCCAGACAATGCTGACATTATTCATTTGAATTCTTCTTCCTTCTGGTAAAGATGGATCATAGAGGCCAACTGTTTCAAATTTTATGAGTCCCCCTTTGCCAGGTTGCCAATTTACAACTTCATACCTTGGTTCTGGATCACCATATGCATCAAAATAAACATTGTCTCCATAGACTGTGGTAAAATTAACATTTTTAAGATAGTGTAAAACCTGCAAAAAGATAATAATATTAGTATCTACATAATGATAGGGTGATCAGCATTTTAGCCTAATAAGCCTAGGGATTTGGGTTTGATATAATGTGTTAGGTCTGAAAGCCAGTTTCTGGAGAGCTGCAGTGGCTGTAATTGTATATTTTAACGTGTTCATTAATCACACTTATCTGCCAATATCTTTAAGTGTATGGCTTTTTAAAGTCCTAATTCTACCATGTCTTATCTATATATATCTATCCATCCATCCATCCATTGTCTCCCGCTTATCCGAGGTCGGGTCGCTGGGGCAGCAGCTTGAGCAGAGATGCCCAGACTTCCCTCTCCCCGGCCACTTCTTCTAGTTCTTCCGGGAGAATCCCAAGGCGTTCCCAGGCCAGTCGAGAGACATAGTCCCTCCAGTGTGTCCTGGGTCTTCCCCGGGGCCTCCTCCCGGTTAGACGTGCCCGGAACACCTCACCAGGGAGGCGTCCAGGAGGCATCCTGATCAGATGCCCGAGCCACCTCATCTGACTCCTCTCGATGCGGAGGAGCAGCGGCTGTACTCTGAGCCCCTCCCGGATGACTGAGCTTCTCACCCTATCTTTAAGGGAAAGCCCAGACACCCTGCGGAGGAAACTCATTTCAGCCGCTTGTATTCGCAATCTCGTTCTTTCGGTTACTACCCATAGCTCATGGCCATAGGTGAGGGTAGGAACATAGATCGACTGGTAAATTGAGAGCTTCGCCTTGCGGCTCAGCTCCTTTTTTACCACGACAGACCGATACAGCGCCCGCATTACTGCGGATGCCGCACCGATCCGCCTGTCGATCTCACGCTCCATTCTTCCCTCACTCGTGAACAAGACCCCGAGATACTTGAACTCCTCCACTTGGGGCAGGATCTCGCCACCAATCCTGAGAGGGCACTCCACCCTTTTCCGGCTGAGGACCATGGTCTCGGATTTGGAGGTGCTGATTCTCATCCCAGCCACTTCACACTCGGCTGCGAACCGATCCAGAGAGAGCTGAAGATCACGGCCTGATGAAGCAAACAGGACAACATCATCTGCAAAAAGCAGTGACCCAATCCTGAGCCCACCAAACCGGACCCCCTCAACGCCCTGGCTGCGCCTAGAAATTCTGTCCATAAAAGTTATGAACAGAATCGGTGACAAAGGGCAGCCCTGGCGGAGTCCAACTCTCACTGGAAACGGGTTCGACTTACTGCCGGCAATGAGGACCAAGCTCTGGCACCGATCGTACAGGGACTGAACAGCCCTTATCAGGGGGGCCGGTACCCCATACTCTCGGAGTACTCCCCACAGGATTCCCCAAGGGACACGGTCGAATGTCTTTTCCAAGTCCACAAAACACATGTAGACTGTTTGGGCAAACTCCCATGCACCCTCCAGGACCCTGCTAAGGGTATAGAGCTGGTCCACTATTCCGCGACCAGGACGAAAACCACACTGTTCCTCCTGAATTTGAGGTTCGACTATCCGACGGACCCTCCTCTCCAGGACCCCTGAATAGACTTTTCCAGGGAGGCTGAGGAGTGTGATCCCTCTGTAGTTGGAACACACCCTCCGATCCCCCTTCTTAAAGAGGGGGACCACCACCCCGGTCTGCCAATCCAGAGGCACTGTCCCTGATGTCCATGCGATGTTGCAGAGGCGTGTCAACCAAGACAGCCCTACAACATCCAGAGCCTTGAGGAACTCTGGGCGTATCTCATCCACCCCCGGGGCCCTGCCACCAAGGAGTTTTCTGACCACCTCGGTGACCTCAGTCCCAGAGATGGGGGAGCCCACCTCTGAGTCCCCAGGCTCTGCTTCCTCATTGGAAGGCATGTTAATGGGATTGAGGAGGTCTTCGAAGTACTCCCCCCACCGACCCACAACGTCCCGAGTCGAGGTCAGCAGCGCACCATCCCCACCATATACAGTGTTGACACTGCACTGCTTCCCCTTCCTGAGACGCTAGATGGTGGACCAGAATCTCCTCGAAGCCATCCGAAAGTCGTTCTCCATGGCCTCCCCAAATTCCTCCCACGCCCGTGTTTTTGCCTCAGCAACCACCAAAGCCGCATTCCGCTTGGCCTGCTGGTACCTATCAGCTGCCTCCAGGGTCCCACAGGACAAAAGGGTCCTGTAGGACTCCTTCTTCAGCTTGACGGCATCCTTCACCGCCGGTGTCCACCAACGGGTTCGGGGATTGCCGCCACGACAGGAACCGACCACCTTACGGCCACAGCTCCGGTCAGCTGCCTCAACAATAGAGGCACGGAACATGGCCCATTCGGACTCAATGTCCCCCACCTCCCTCGGGACATGGTCGAAGTTCTGCCGGAGGTGGGAGTTGAAGCTACTTCTGACAGGGGGCTCTGCCAGACGTTCCCAGCAGACCCTCACAACACGTTTGGGCCTACCACGCCTGACCGGCATCCTCCCCCACCATCGAAGCCAACTCACCACCAGGTGGTGATCAGTTGACAGCTCTGCCCCTCTCTTCACCCGAGTGTCCAAGACATGTGGCCGCAAGTCTGACGACACGACCACACAGTCGATCATCGAACTGAGGCCTAGGGTGTCCTGGTGCCAAGTGCACATATGAACACCCCTATGCTTGAACATGGTGTTCGTTATGGACAATCCGTGACGAGCACAGAAGTCCAATAACAAAACACCGCTCGGGTTCAGATCGGGGGGGCCATTCCTCCCAATCACGCCCTTCCAGGTCTCACTGTCATTGCCCATGTGAGCATTGAAGTCTCCCAGCAGAACGAGGGAGTCCCCAGAAGGTATGCCCTCTAGCACCCCCTCCAGAGACTCCAAAAAGGGTGGGTACTCCGAACTGCTGTTCGGTGCATACACACAAACAACAGTTAGGACCCGTCCCCCCACCCGAAAGCGAAGGGAGGCTACCCTCTCGTCCACCGGGGTAAACCCCAATGTACAGGCTCCAAGTCGGGGGGCAATAAGTATACCCACACCCGCTCGGCGCCTCTCACCGGGGGCAACTCCAGAGTGGTAGAGAGTCCAGCCCCTCTCAAGGAGATTGGTTCCAGAGTCCAAGCTGTGCGTCGAGGTGAGTCCGACTATATCTAGCCGGAACCTCTCAACTTCGTGAATTTGCTCAGGCTCCTTCCCCTTCAGAGAGGTGACATTCCACGTCCCAAGAGCCAGCTTCTGTAGCCGAGGATCGGACCGCCAAGGTCCCCGCCTTCGGCCACCACCCAACTCACACTGCACCCGACCTCCTTCGCCCCTCCCATAGGTGGTGAGCCCATGGGAAGGGGGACCCACGTTGCCTCTTCGGGCTGTGCCCGGCCGAGCCCCATGGGTGCAGGCCCGGTCACCAGGCGCTCGCCATCGAGCCCCACCTCCAGGCCTGGCTCCAGAGTGGGGCCCCAGTGACCCGCGTCCGGGCAAGGGAAAACGCCGTCCAAAATTGTTTTTCATCATAGGAGGTTTGTTTAACCGCTCTTTGTCTCATCCCTCACCTAGGACCAGTTTGCCTTGGGTGGCCCTACCAGGGGCATAAAGCCCCAGACAACAGAGCTCCTAGGATCATTGGGACACGCAAACCCCTCCACCACGATAAGGTGGCGGTTGAAGGAGGGGATCTATATATATTAAACAACAAAACATTTGGCATCCGGTGTCTGTGCCTGGGTGTAATGTTGTGTGGCGTACACAAGAGAGAAACAATGTCCGATGAACAAATGCAAAAAAAATACAAAGATAGACACATGTAAAGACTGGAATGCTACATGAAAGGCAACAAGATGCAATAAGAAAGAGGATGAAAGGGCTAGTATATTCAGCGAACAGCGGTTCCTACATGCATGACCACATCAAAATGGACATACTTATCATATTGCCATTGTACCAGTTTTACTAAATGGGCATTTTGCTGTGCGGGTATTACTAATATTGTGGAATTTCTTTTACAGAAAATGTCATTAGAAATATTTACAGTATTTGATTGAAGTTGATTGAAGCTATTACTTCTTAAAGCTTCAATGGTTCACTTTTTTTCATGAACATAGAGGTGTAAATGGGATCAAAATAAGGTCTTGGGTTCCTTGTCAGTTTCACATAGCATTGTTCATTGGAAAAAGAAAAAAATGAAAGATGCTCAAAGCAGCTGTTTAAAAGTGATTAATGTATTTTTTATTTTAAAATACATAATTATATCATGTAATGTTCTGGTTTTTGAAAATACATAGAATTTAAAAGGTTAAAAATGAAGTTAAGGATTCTTATGTTACCTATAATTAAATCAAAAAGTATACTATATTAGCTACTACAAGTATTGGAGGAAGAAAAAATGAAAGATGCTCAAAGAAGTTGTTTAAATGTAATTAAGGTGTTTTTTAATTTTAAAATACATAATTATATCATGTAATGTTCTGTTTTTTCAAAATAAATAGAATTAAAAAAGTTAAAAAAGAAATGAAGGATTCTTATGTTAACTAGAATTTAAACAAAAAGTATACTGTATTAGATACTGCAAGTATTGGCTTATAACTAACTAAACTGGCTGAAACGAAAACCTACAGCTTTGTCTTTAAAAAGCTGTTTTTGAGACCATTGTTATATGGTGTTCAGATTGTTTCTGTTTTCATGTGAGCTTTCTCTGGATTCTTACTTTCCAAAAATAAAAATGTTAGACAAAATAGTAAATGTACAGGACATTGATCGGTTATTGCTGTGTGTGAATAAATATGAAAGAATGGTGCAATGGTGTCCTATCCAGCAATCGTTCTATCTTGTTTTACTGATATAGATTCACCCTATAAAATTCCAAAAACACAATGGTAATAAATTACATACTGTTATTCATTTGTTTCTTCCATTCCTTTTTAAATGATATTTTCCTATTTAGCAAGAGGAAGAAAGTATTCTGACATATATGGTCATCTCATTAGGATGAGCAATAGACAGTTTCCAATGGAGGGTATGTTCATATGAGAACACAGCAACATTTTTTTACACCAGTTACATTTGTCACCATCAAAATTAATATTATTTCCTACCTGCCACGGCTCAACTCTCATCTTGTCTGCGCATGTCTTATATACAAAAGGCCCCTGGCCATCCTTGCAATTGTACAGATTGTGAAGAGCATGTGCTACAGAATACAAAGCCTTGTACATACAACTGGGAACTCGAAATTCATTTTCATCGTTGTATTCTGCTTTAACATCATTCAGATTTTCAGCCCCTGTGCATTTCTTCTTTGTGACATCCTTTGAATTCAGACTGCAATTAAAAATAACTTCCCAAAGTTCTTTTAAATAAGAATCTTCGGGATTCCAGAATGGGTTTATATTCAATAAATAGTCCCATAAACCAGGGATTACAGCATTGGGAAAACCCATTCCAATTGTTCCGCCCATAATTTTGTAATATTCCTCCTTTGCAGGGAGTCTCTTTGTCATCCAGCCGGTGACCCCTACCCACTGTAAACCAGTAGCATTTTCAAGTACTAACTCCTCAATAAATGTTTTCATTGCCACTGCATTTAGATAAGCAATAACAACTTTTGCAGAAGATTCTTTAATAAGACGTATGACTTTGATATACTTTTCTCGCGTCATGACAGTTGAAATGACAGCTGAATATTCTATACAAATGCCTTCTTCCTGAGCAGCTTGTGCAAAACCGGCAACTCCATCATTTCCATAATCATTGTCAGTTCTAACTGTCCCAACCCAGTTCCATCCAAAATGCTTTAAAAGCTGTGCCAGGGCTCTGCTTTGATAATAATCACTTGGAACTGTTCGAAATACTGTTGGGTACTTTATTTTGTCACTTAGGCAAGCACAAGCAGAAAAATGACATACCTTTAGAAAACAGAAACATATAATCAACTTTTTATTTTAAATTAATAATAGGTATTAACAATAATTAATCTGTTTATTTATACATGTAAGTAGCTGGCAGAGCTTGAAGGACACAACTTACTATAATATAACTCAGAAACACCTGTTAAATTTAAATTAATAATGACTGTTAAAAGTAATAAATGTATTTATATATGTATGTAGAGCGTAAAGGACACAACTTACTTGTGGTATTTGAAAAGCATTTGTAATTGAAGACACAGCCTGTGTATAGATTGTAGAAGACATCCCAATAACAGCTAGGACAGGAGCAGGAGCCCTGCTGCAAGGCAGATTACTAAATGATTTGCTTCTGGGGTCATTTAATGCTGCCAGGGCTTTTTTAATAGACAACTGCACAGATGAACAAGCATCATACATCTTGTATCCCAATGTAATATTAGGAAGCAGTTTACTATTATTATTGATTTCTTCTATGGCAAAAATCATAGTTTTAATACTTTGGTACTCTCTTTCGTTGAAACTTTAAAGAAAAGAAATGATGCAGAAATGTTAATAAAAATGTATTTCTTTATTAATTTGTCAATTTTGTCTTTTAAGCATGTTAGAGGCTATTTGTGCTTAAGAGATAGATAGATAGATAGATAGATAGATAGATAGATAGATAGATAGATAGATAGATAGATAGATAGATAGATAGATAGATAGATAGATAGATAGAATTATCTTTAATGAAGAAAAATACTTAATATATAATTGATATATTTTGATAGTCAACAGTTTCCCTTTGCAATAAAAAGTAGCTTGTAGCAACTTGAATTCTTGGTATAATAAACAAGTATAATAAGAATGTATTATTACTGACTTTGCTAATAATAAATTTCAAGCTGCACCCTAGCTTTCATTCATACATTTCACTCTTTCATTTTATGTTATACTCACTCTTTGCATTCTGCTGGTTTGGGTTTGGATTTAAAACTAGCCACTGTATTCTCATTGCTGTGAATGTTGAAAATCCCTGCTATCATTATGTCTCCATCCTTAGATAAGAAAGGTGCATCTACAGTGTCATACAGGCTGCAAACAGGCTCTTGTGCCTTTATGATATTTACAAACGACACCAATACCAGGAGCAGCATCTCAAGCATGCTGTATGTTAAAAGCTCAACTGTTCCAAAGTCTGTAGTTTATATGAAATTATGTGAAACCACTGTGGTTCATTTAATTTGAAAAAACATCTTCTTCACATACAGTATTCTCTGGTGCCCAGTACTGTAGGTGATTTTGATTTCATTTCTGCAATACCACTCATCTGCACATGGGGCATAAATAAACAGATGGGAATATTTACTATGACCTAAGTCGTGAATATCTTACAGCTTTTAACTCTTTTGATCAATTTTAAATATAGCTGATATTTCTGTATAACAGGTTTTAAAATCTGCTTCTAATTACCATTCCTACAGTGCTACTATTATGCTACCTTTTGTACAACTAGCTTTTACAATAATCACAATCAAACAATTCTTTTTTATACTGCTGTGTTTTGGTAAATTATTGTTTGCTATACTTGTATGTAATGTTGTGATGATGTAATATATTGTGTACTAGCTGTGATACCCAGCTTGACCCAGGAACTTTTCTAAGTCATTGGTCCTCAGTTAAAGTGCTGTTCGTTAATCGGATGTATCAGAACTACTATGTTATGTAACTTTAAAAAGTGCCGATTGCTGATTATCATTGCAAACTTAATACAATGTACAGGTGAACAACAGTGTTGGCTTTTCCAAAAATTCAAGGCCATGCGGTGATAAAAAAAAAATTGCGTAAATAGTTTATCTCAGATTTAATGTCACATGTGATGGACACAGTAAAAGTAAATGCACGTATGGCCAAGATGTTTTTGCTGTCATTACTGCAGTGTCTTTCATCTGCACTTGGGGCATAATTAAAAAGTGATAGAGATTATTACCAGGTCCAAAGTATTGAAAATCCCTCAACTCTTAACTTTTTGAACACGTATTTGAAGTTCTTACAGATTTAGTGGTGATCAATAAAAAAAGTTTTTAAAATGTGCTTCCAATTAACTTTCTTGCAGTGAAACTTTTATGTTAGTTATCAAATCACTAGCTTTTACAATAATCACAATCAGACATTTTTTGTGTATATTATTGTGTTTTTGTAAACTATAGAATACTTTGTTGCAGTTATATATAATCTTGTGATTCTGTCATATATTGTATATTGTATTGTGGGTGGGTGTTTCTTCAGCTGTAAAACTGAAACAAGTTCCGAGAAACTCTGTTTGCTGCCAAATAGAATAGTTTTGTTTCAAGTTCAAGGATGTTAGAACAGTCATGCCTGAAAGTACAGATCATGTCAGACATTAGTATTACCTTTGTTCTCAGGAAAGTAGGGGTTGTACTTGAATGGTGTATGTGTGTTCTTTTTTTACTTTTAAGGCTTCCGTTTCTTCACTGCCAAAATTTGCATTTTTTCAGTTCAGTTAAATTTATTTTTGTATAGGAAATACAGGCTGAGGGTACTTACACAAGGTTCTACCTATAAATCAATAAAAAAATGATTAAACTATACAACACATAAATTAGGTTTAAACCACAGTAACAGAGTACATTTCAATCCAATTAACATCATATGATGACATTATGCTGTAAGCCCATTAATATTATACTTGAGATATGAGCAGATTACAACGGGAAAGAGAGAAACAATATACTGTAAACATCAGTCAACAGCATTCTTGAAGACAGTAAACCTCTCAGTGTTCATGACTAGTTTTAAGCAGACACAGCTCTGATGACCCAGACCTTGTGGCCTATTAAAACTTCCTGTAGCAGCCTTTCAAATAAACTGAAGAATACAAATACAACAATTTAAACAGCCGTGGAAAACACATTACAGTCATGACAGGTGAGAGCAGGCTGAGATTGTGTCTACTGATGTCTTTACTTTTTATACAGAACAGTTACAGGCAATTGATACAGTGCACACCATGTCAAAATTGCCAGGTTGGGAATAGATTAGGATGCCTGAAGTTCACACTCAATAATATATTTTTTGCAATCACTCTACAGTAAGGAATCTTATTTTCCCCATAATTTGGAGAGTGTATCTTGTGTGGTGTACTGTTTTGTTGAGTACTAATATGTATGTATTAATTCTTTTAATCTTCATGAAGTATGAACCTTAAGAGCTGATCAGCACACAATAAGCTACAAAGGCTTTCTTCTTCAAAATACACTGTGTAATTTTATTTTTTTTAATCATCCATGGCATTAAAAGATTTATCTCACTGTTTCTTGCTGCCCTCTCAACATTACCTTCTCCAATTCACATATTTTTGCTGCTTTGATTCTGTACCTTTGTTTTCAAAGCCACATTAAAAACTTTCTTACAGAAGTGCCATTGAGTCTTATTTCTTTAATGGATGTTGAGTACGTTTACCATAGTATAACGATAATACAAACTTCTAGAAGAAGATCCAAAACACCACATAAGAAAAACTTAGGAGTCATACGGGACTTATCAAATAATACACATAAGTAGATAAAAGGTTTAAAGTCAAAGGAAATGCTGGATTACACCGCACACTGTGGTGATTGGAAATAAAGGAAGGTCATTCTTAAATTACATAATGCATTTTTAGGCCTTATCAAGCGTATTGTGCACAGAAAAGGGATGTGCCATTATCCTTAGAAGCTCCAGCATGCCTAGATTGAAAAAAAAAAATAAAAGTACGTTCAATTAAACCATTTACAGTATGTGCCATAAATACAATTCACATTCCACTGAATTTCCTGCATACACACCAGTTAAAAATAGAAATACTGAATAATACCAATGGTAATAGTGATAAGAAGAAAAAAATAGTGACATTGAAGAAATTACTTAAATGAATATGAAAAGTCATGAGGCCTTGAATATTTTTCAAATACTGTATTATAAAAGCAAAATCTCTGTCTTTCCTTTGGCCTCATATCTTTTTCACCAGTGAGACTTCACCCCTTATCATTTCCTAATTCACAGGACTTCCTTTAAACTTCATCTTTAATTGATATGTTGCTCCAGGGACCACTGTACCCTTGAATCTTCAATTTATTCAAGTAACTTTATATTTGTATAGTGCTTTACACTGATTGCAGGAGCAAATTACTATGACAAGTCTTCACTTTGAAAGACACCTACCTGTCTTAATAAAGTTCTCTATGACGATTCAGATGTTGCTGCACCTTGGGTAGTTAATTTTAACAGGAAGAGGGAGGTAACCATGAAAGCTGTCTTCAAATCTGTTTATTGTCATTTGCCAGCTTCATGGGGGTCTGCTTGAATCTACATGCAGTATTAATGTATGACCATTTTCAGTGTTCTAATGTGTAAAAAAAAATCAAATGAAGCTGCCACGTATTTGCACTTATTTTGATATTTGAATGTGTGCTTTTTATGTGGAGCTTCCATGTTCTCATTATGTGTGTGTGCAGTTATTGTTTTGTACCATAGTCAAAAGAAATGTTATTAAATTAGCTTTATGCGATTTGGTGAGCATGTTTATATGGATGAGAGTCAATTGATGAATTAAGTTCTTGTCCAGCTTTGGTTCTTTTTTGGGCACATCTCAAATCTGTAAACCCCAGTGGGCTAGTACTTAATTAACAAGATCAGAAAATGGACAGACATAAGCATCAAGAAAAACTGAAAATTTTTTATATGGTGTTTATTGATTTGGAGACTGATGATAGAGTGCCACATCAAAAGGTCTGGTGGTGCATGAGATAGAAAGAAGTAACAGAGGAGTATGTAAGGATGTGTCTAGGATATGAATGAGGGGGTGAGGCCATGAGTTAAAAGCAGTGTTGGGATAACAAACAAAATCCCATTTAAAGTAGAGTCTGCACTTATGGATCTCCTTTAAGTATTTAGCTCTTTGATCTGGTTATGGATGTGTTGAATTGTGAGATAAAAGACTAAAGCACCATGCATGCTTTTTGCAGATTACATTGTGTAATGTAACAACAGAAAGGAGGAAGAAGAGAGAAGAGGAAAAATAATCAGCTTTTAAACCTCATTATTAACTGTCAGTAAAGAATAATATTTTTATGTATATTTACACAATATACAGTGTCACGTATGCATAATATACAGTGTCACGTAAGAATGTTTGAGGATCACCTTTCTTGGTAGGCAATACCACCCCGGGGCAAGAGGGTCACTAAAAATATTGTCTCTTTCTGTTCTTACAACATGGAAAAAACACCCAGTGAGGGCAACTGATTCCACCCCTCTCGGCAGGAGGTCTCTAAATTTGAGGTGCACCCAGAAGGTGGAATCTTATAGTGGACTGATGCTTGGCAGAGACAGAGTTCTTCTCTAGACTTGAGAACTTTGAGAAGTTACTGGAACACCTTATTTTGCTTTACATGTGTCGCCGCACACTATTTTTGCTGAAGTCTATTTTTGCTAATTAATACATTTTCCTAAGCTAATTCCATCTTTGTTGTTCATATTAATATCAAAAAACTAAGCTTGCATTCAGTTAGACCATTATTAGAGCATTGTTATTTATATAATTATTAATTGTGCTGTTAGGATTCCGGGGTGGCACAGTGGCGCAGTGGTAGCGCTGCTGCCTCGCAGTTAGGAGACCCGGGTTCACTTCCCGGGTCCTCCCTGTGTGGAGTTTGCATGTTCTCCCTGTGTCTGCGTGGGTTTCCTCCGGGTGCTCCGGTTTCCTCCCACAGTCCAAAGACATGCAGGTTAGGTGGATTGGTGATTCTAAATTGGCCCTAGTGTGTACTTGGTGTGTGGGTGTGTTTGTGTGTGTCCTGCAGTGGGTTGGCACCCTGCCCAGGATTGGTTCCGTGCCCTGTGTTGGCTGGGATTGGCTCCAGCAGACCCCCATGACCCTGTGTTCGGATTCAACGGGTTGGGAAATGGATGGATGGATGGATGTCAGGATTCCTGCCAAGATCAATATATCTTCAATTTGTTTGAATTTTTCACATTTCTGTGTGAGAATTTTAGAAAATTTATCTCCACATAGATTGATATTTTAATAATTTTATTCCACATCTGCCATACCTCTCTTGAATACTCTTGAAGCATATCTGAGGGGACAAATAATCTCTTAAACAACAAAATTACTTATCTTTGAAATTGACCATAAATATGAAAAAACAGCCAATTTCGAGTCCTATAAAAACATTGACTATTAAAATGGAAAAAATGGAATAAGTATTGTTTAAATCATGCCGTTTTTAGTATGTACAAGAAGAAAAGTCTAACAGCATTAAAGTTTATTATAAGCTTAAGAAAAATGCCTGCAACACTATTGCAGAAATCAAAAAAACGAACAAAACAAAAGCTACTGAACACAGGCAAGTTAGCAGTATATTTCAGGAATGCCATAGCCCAGGGGTGCCCAATGCGTCGATCGCAATCGACCGGTAGATCGGAAAGGTAGTGCAGGTAGATCGCATTGCATTCAAAAAAAATTTTTTAAACGTTAGTCTATCATATATCCTCCCTATGGCATTTGCCACTTGATTGACATACAGGGCGGCCAGTCTGAGATCTCTTTTCTTCTAATACACTGGTCATCCCGCAAGCACGATCAAACGCGTGAGCTACTGCAAAACTCCAGCTGTGATCTAGTTAGCCTTTCAATTTATATCGACTAAAGATGGGATTTAAAAAAAAAATTGTTTGGGGAGGGTATGGGCTGGCTGTGGAATTTGAAGAGGATTTTTTTTTCTCACAATGTCACAATCGAAGTGCGTTTGTCTGATCTGTCAATCTATCATTGCTATTCCAAAGAAGGAAAATGTGGAAAGGCACTTTCGAACTGTTCATAAAAACGAAACTGACTTCCTTCCGAAAAGCGATCTGAGAAAGAGAAAGGAGAGGGAACTAAAATCACAGTTAATCGGACAGACGTCATTTTTCACTTGGCTGAATTCAAAAGCAAAGGCAGAAACACCCGCATCAAAAATTGCAACACTGTTTCACCTAAAACTCCTCTACAGTGGAGGATGAGATTTTGACACTACAGGATTACATTCAGCTGAAGTCTGGGGCTCTTGGACAGTTTTGGAACTTACTCACAGAGGAAAAGTACCCAAACATGAGGAAATGTGCTACCTCCTTGACTGTATTATTCGGCTCTACTTATTTATGCGAGTCAGCCTTTTCCCACATGAAGATTATTAAATCCAAATACTGTAGTGACCATAAATGTATTGAATAGTTATTGTGCCATAAAGGTTATTCAGTTATGCAAGATACGACAACATATATTTTATTTTATATCTATACTAATAAAAGGCAAAGCCCTCACTGACTGACTGACTGACTGACTGACTGACTGACTGACTCATCACTAATTCTCCAACTTCCCGTGTAGGTAGAAGTCTGAAATTTGGCAGGCTCATTCCTTACAGCTTACTTACAAAAGTTAGGCAGGTTTTATTTCGAAATTCTACGCGTAATGGTCATAACTGGAACCTGTTTGACTGACTCACTCATCACTAATTCTCCAACTTCCCGTGTAGGTAGAAGTCTGAAATTTGGCAGGCTCATTCCTTACAGCTTACTTACAAAAGTTAGGCAGGTTTTATTTCGAAATTCTACGCGTAATGGTTATAACTGGAACCTGTTTGACTGACTCATTCATCACTAATTCTCCAACTTCCCGTGTAGGTAGAAGGCTGAAATTTGGCAGGCTCATTCCTTACAGCTTACTTACAAAAGTTAGGCAGGTTTCATTTCGAAATTCTACGTGTAATGGTTATAACTGGAACCTGTTTTTTGTCCATATACTCTAAATGGAGGAGGCGGAGTCACGTATCGCGTCATCACGTATTACGCCTCCTACGTAATCACGTGAACTGAAAACGAGGAAGAGATTTACAGCACAAGTCAAACGCGGGAACGAAGGTAAATGACGTTAATTGTTGACTGTCTTTTAATACTGTGTACTTGTTGAGTGTCTTTTAATACTGTGTAAACATACAGTACATATTAACACATGTGCAATTAAACGTGTGCATTTACGGGGTGATTTCTCAGGCTTAAAAGCTCGCCTTTTATTAAAAAGGTAAATGCAAACTCTTTTCATTCTGAAGGGCACAAACCACGTTAGATTTCAGCCGTTAAACGCGCAAAAATGTCAGTACACCAGATAAATAAGTGCAACATATTATCAGTTGTATTGTATGCTTACAATACATATAGAAATGTGTTAATCGTTAACTAATATTATGGGATGGTGTTTTTCGACTCGCGCTTTGATTTAAACGATTGCATGTCTTGGTGGGTTTGCGTAGCTTATTGTCAATATCTTTACAGCTCTTTTTAAGACTTAATTTAAAAAGGTTTTCTTTTCTTCTTAATAAAAATTTAAAAGCAGTACTTCGCCGGTGCAAAGCGCTCACTTCACTCCCTTACGGGAATCGAACCTCGGACGTCAGCGCTAGAGGCTAAGCCCCTAAAATTGCGCCACGGCGTGTGGTTCGTTTATTTGACAGCATGTAGATCGGGGTAATTACATTCACGGCATTCGTAGTCTGATTCACAATCTGATTATATGGGTGGTTACCTACCAGGTAACGCTTATGGTTAGCCAGCAAGTCATCTCGAAGTGATCACTCGAGTGAACGCAGCTTCACAAAAAAACAGATCCTTAACAAACTGTTATTGGTATATTTTCCCTCAATTTTAAAAGGTTTTCTTTTCTTCTTAATAAAAATTTAAAAGCAGTACTTCGCTGGTGCGAAGCGTGGGGATTTCAGCGACTGACGCATACAGACATATTCATGAGTGCAGGTACTTCGGAAAGAAAGCACCGTGTAAACCTAAACTTTAAATTAAGTTCATAGACCTACAAAAGTTTGCCATTGATTTGAGGCAAGATTGCTTTTCTCATGTACAACTATACGTTGCATTCTTAACAGTAAGCTTGCACAGCTTGGTCATATTACAACCTGAGTGCTGAACTGACAACGTCGTATACAAACAGAACTATAACAATCGTAATAAACAAACAAAAAAAAAAGCGAAGACCCCTTGGATTTAATAAAAAGGCTCTTTCCTTGGCGAAGCAAGGAAAAAGGAAGACCTTATATGGCGTTCGTTTATAAAACAGCGGAAAAGCTGTGTTAAGGCTGCTTCACAAAAAAACAGATCCTTAACAAATTGCTATTGGGATATTTTCCCTCAATTTAAAAAGCTTTTCTTCTTCATAAAAATTTAAAAGCAGTACTTCGCGGGGATTTAGATATATATATATATATATATATAGAGAGAGAGAGAGAGATATAGATATATATATATATATATATATATATATATAGATATAGATATATATAGATATACATATATAGATATAGATATATATAGATAGATATAGATATATATGTATGTATGTCTATATATATATATATATATATATATATGTAAGCTTATAAGTACTGCCTTACTTCTCTTTAAGAAAGGAAGATGTAATGATACTTGATTTAAACGATTCCATGTCTTGGTGGGTTTGCGTAGCTTATTGTCAATATCTTTACACCTGTTTTTAAGACTTATTGACTGAAACGGGCTTTCACGAAAAAAGTTAGGGCTTTGCTACAGGATACACCCTCCACAAGTTAAGCATTGTAAAAATAAAAGTGTATATTTCTGTTTTATTTAAACCTTTTAAGTTTGTATGCATAGCCCCATTTGGCTGTTTTAGTTTTTTTTTTTCTTTCTTCAGTAATATTTAATCTCCTTAAAGAAAAAGAACATATGCATTTTACTTTTTTTGTATCTCTTTACTAATATTTTAGTGTAAAAGGATAACCAGTATTTAAACCTTTTATGTTACTTTATAAAGTTATTTTACACAATGTTGAAAAATTAATAAGAAAGCTACATAATTTGGCAGCTGCAGCTTTAATTTTCAATGAAATGAAAAAAGCTCTCCAAGAGAAAACCTCAATGAAGAAGAAACAGTTTGCAAATATATATTGTAAAAAAGACACAAATAGTCAAAAAAGGTTTGGGGTTTTCCGGCCCCGTATACTGTGGGAAAAGTGCGATCAACTAATATTTTCAATACAATTGTCATAACACCGTTCGCCATCATGGCGGACGGGGGGAACATTTATGAGGGAGGGACCGGAAATGGATGAAGCGCTGCTGGGAAGGAACCGAGATGGATGATGGGACTGCTGACGTCATTGGGATGCGACAGAGGGAAGGCGGAAGTGGCGTGTTGAGATTCCATGTTCAGACGTTCATGGCGGTGTTGTGTCTTTCTTTCTGTTGGAAATAAATAGAGAAAGGTTAGTACTCCGCCATTCCCGTCTGGTATATGTCTTCGCGCAACAGTTTAGGTCGTTCCGCAGCTCCCTAATCGCGCGTGCGTGACATGACCCCCCCCTCAGCCCAGACCCACCGGGTCGGGCGGACCGAACCGAGAGGTCGTGAACCCGGGAGAGGGCATCAGCATTGGCCTGAAGGGGACCCCGGCGATAAGTAACGGCAAACTTGTATGGCTGCAGGTCCAAAAACCACCTGGTGACACGAGGGTTCGACTCCTTGTGCAGGGCCATCCACTGCAGGGCGGCATGGTCCGTTACCAGAGTGAACTCACGACCCAGCAGGTAGTACCGCAGATGAGTCACCGCCCACTTAATGGCCAAGGCCTCCCTCTCAACCGCCGCGTACCGTGTCTCTCGGTCCAACAGTTTCCGGCTCAGGTAAAACACGGGGTGTTCGGCACCGTCGACGCTCTGGCTCAACACTGCACCCAGGCCTGTGTCCGAAGCGTCGGTCTGGAGAAGAAAAGGTAAAGAGAAATCAGGGGTGTGTAATATAGGTGCCGACGTCAGGGCCTTTTTCAAGTCACTGAATGCAAGTTCCGCTTTCTGGTTCCATACCACATAGACAGGAGACCCTTTCTTTGTCAGATCAGTCAAGGGTGCTGCCTTTTCAGAGAAACGGGGAACAAACCGGCGGTAATACCCCGCCAACCCTAAGAAAGCCTGCACCTGTTTCTTGGTCATCGGACGGGGCCATTCCAAGATGTCTTTTATTTTGGAGCATTGGGGTTTCACCTGTCCCCGCCCAACTAGGTAGCCTAAATATTTGGCCTCCCTTAAGCCAAAGTAACACTTACGGGGGTTAATGCGGAGGCCGGCTTTCGCTAGTGTGGCAAGAACAGCATACCTATGCAGTATATGTTCCTCCCAGGTGCCGGAATAAATGACTACGTCATCCAAGTAGGCGGCACAATAGGATTGATGGGGTCGTAGCACTCTGTCCACCAGACGCTGGAACGTAGCAGGTGCCCCGTGCAACCCGAATGGGAGGACCTTATACTGCCAATGTCCACTAGGGGTACTGAATGCTGTTTTCTCTCTGGCGGATGCCGTTAGGGGAATTTGCCAGTACCCTTTTGTCATGTCCAAGGTAGTCAAGTATTGTGCCCTCCCTAGGCGCTCCAAGAGATCATCCACTCGGGGCATAGGGTAGGCATCGAACTTAGAGACTTGGTTCAGACGCCTGAAGTCGTTGCAGAACCTCCAGGACCCGTCTGGCTTAGATACGAGGACGATAGGACTGGACCAGGGACTATAGCTTTCCTCAATAATATTCATGTCCAGCATCCTTTGGATTTCCAATTCCACTTCCGTCCTCTTTGCTTCCGGGAGGCGATAGGGTCTCTCCCTGACTATCACCCCCGGGTCAGTAACAATATCGTGCTCAATCAATGAAGTACGGCCAGGTACCTCGCTAACCACTTCGGGGACGGCATGGATAGCATGTTCCAGCTCCAGCCGTTGTGATGGGGTTAAGTCTGGTCCGAGGTTAAGTGTGAGTTTACTTGCGCAAAGGGAGAGGGCGGTACCGGAGAGTGGAGCCTCGTCCCTATCTCTTCACGGCTTTAACAAGTTCACGTGGTACACTCTCTCGGCAGGTCTACGATTCGGTTGTTTCACCAAATAATCCACCAGCCCTTTCCGCTCCTTTACCTCATAGGGACCCTGCCAAT